>NC_085845.1:72579273-72881148 GCF_035594765.1 Anolis carolinensis
AGACAGATGGACATTATATATAACCAGCACCATCTATTTCTCCTATTCAGCCTCATTTTAATTTCAGACTAAAGCCAGGAAAAATGGAAGTGGTACATGCTTTGAATTTTTGCTTGGGTATCCACTTGTGCATTGTGACTGGTGGCTATAAAAATATTCATAAAGTTTGTTCAGTTCATCTGTTTGGATGTCTCATATGTCAATACTCTTTCTTTATTGTGATCTTGATGCTTGGCTGAGTCTTATGGCTCCTTGGCTGTTGCGCTGAATTTCAAACCGGTGCTTGTTACAGAATTGACAGAGGAGCTTTGACCATGTTGCCTGCAGTTCTGAAAGAACAATAAAGAAGAGTTGTTTATTTGATGGGCTCACAGAGCAGGCACACATATATCTATAATATCAATCATCATTTTTGGTATGTTCAAGCTGCTTAAAATTAGCTCATCAATGAGTGATAGATGTTCTCGTTCATGAGTCAGTCCCGATAAGACAATTGAATGGCAATGAAGAACAAGCTCATTTCTTTGGGTTTTCTCTTTGAAGTCATTTTGCATTCATTTTTGTGCTTTGTGGGTCTTTCTGAAGTAAAGGCCTCCCCTCTCCCTTTCCCTGTGTTTGTCTCCCCTTCATATTAAACACATAGGCCTGTATTTCCAAGCATTACATGAGTGGGGAGAAGGCAGAGGAGAGGTAGAGACAAAGCATGACTTTGAACTAGTTCTATCTGTTAGAAGTGCTGACACACCAGTTTGTCATGACTTTTTGGTTTGTTCTTAGAGCTAAAGGGTGATGCAGAAATAATTTATAAACTAAAGTAGCTCAAAGGATGAGGTGCTTAGTCTGTAATACTATTAAAATAAGTACATATTTTACATCACTACCTAGTAGACAGAAAATATGTGTGTATCATACTTAGGGGTGATCAGCAAACTTGAGTCTTGAGTCTTTCCAATTTCTGTCCTGAAGCTTGCTGTTTAGATCTGTAAAGGTAAAGGTTTCCCCTGACGATCTAGTTCTTTCCGACTCTGGGGGTTGGTGCTCATTTCCATTTCTAAGCCAAAAAGCCGGTATTGTCCGGAGACACCTCCAAAGTCATGTGGCCAGCTTGATTACATGGAGCGCCATTACCTTACCACCGGAGCGGTACCTTTTGATCTACTCACATTTGCATGTTTTCAAACTGCTTGGTTGGCAGAAGCTGGGGCTAACAGAGGGCACTCACCTCGTTCCCCGGATTCGAACTGCAAGCCTTTCGATCAACAGCTCAGCGGTTTAACCTGCTGTGCCACCAGCAGCTCCTTTTTAGATCTGTATCAGATTGCAAATGTTCATATAGATTTCTTTGAACATTGTTTTTGTTGTGTAAATCAGATTGTTTGCTTGTAAATGTATAGATGTTCGATTACAAGTTGCATTTGAGTCTGTGTTTACATCTGGGAATTGCAAATATGGCTTATTTATTCTCTCTCCTGGCATTGTTTTTATTACTCTTCCTTAGATTCATAGGATTATAGGGTTGGAAGAGGCCAAGCCCTTAGTGCAGTGCAGATAAATATTCAGCTTCTTTTTCTTTTATTTGGGCTATTTAGCCCATTAACATTGTTTGAATATATTTTAATTTTCTGTGACATTTTCCTCTTCAACTTCTATCGCCCTCTCGACAATCGTATTTGTCTTACTTATATCCGTTTGCTTTACATAGTCCTTGGGAGATATCTCTCTCAGCCTTTTAATCTGTCTACCCCAAGATTTGTCAAAATTTTCCTCTCCCATTGTACCGATGCCTTTTGTAGTATCCTGATGTTTACCATATTTATCTTGGTCTTCTCCTTCCAGTTTAATATATTTATCATAAAATGCTTTTGCTTTGTATTCTGATGTTAACCAGTATTTTATTCCCTCCCAAGTAACCATCAATCCCTCTCTTTTCTCCCATTTAAATCTTACATTTCTTTTCTTTAATTCATCTGTGAGAAAAAAGTACTTACGTCTCCTTTCTATTATTGACAGAGGGTATTCTTTTAGTATTGCTATTTTATTACCCTTATGATAAGTTGGTTTCGCATTTCCTTTTAGAATTTCATCCCTAAGATTTTTTCTATCAAAATATACCAATACATCCCTTGGAGTATTATGTCTTCTAGCATAATTGGTTTGTACTCTATATATCCTGTCGATGTTACCCTCTAACTCCTCTTCCGTCTTTTTAGTTATTTGTGATATTATTCCCATAATTATGTTTCTGATATTTTCCTTTTCTTCTTCCACTATATTCCTAAATCTCAGCTGGTATTCTTTCTCCTTAGCTTCTAGTGTTTCTTGTTGTTGTTTTAATGTCTCAATTGTTTTTTCCATTGTGTTTATTGTTCTTTCCATATCCATTTGTTTTTTCTGTAAAATCGTATTTTCCTTAACACAATCTTGTTTCCTTGTTTTATTGTTTCTATGTCATTGTAGACAGATCTAAGTTCCTCTTTTATAGTCAACTGCAACTCCTCCTTTAAATCTCTCTTTATTTCATCCATTTCATTTCTGATTATGTTATATTGTATGTCCTGCTTCTCTTGCATTTTTTGCATCTCTATTTGAATTTTTAAAATCTCCCTCATAATATCTTTCGTGCTAAATTCCTCCGTTATTGAGTCCTTTCTCCCTTGAGTTCCTTGTGCTTTCTTATCCTTATCTCTGTCCATTTTAATTTTTGGTGTTGTCATCGTCTTGGCCTCTATCACTCTATCTTATTTTGTCTCCTCTCCTTCCACAAAGTTGATGTGTAATCACTTCATTCACTTAAGTCCCCTCAGAAGCTAGAATATTTTTACACTAGTCATGTCAGCCCCTGCTGGACCTTTTCCCTGGTGCAGATAACTCTAAAAGAGATTAAATCCTTAGGGTTGTTGAAAATCTAAATAGCTAAAGTTGTTGAAACTCAATACAATGAAGTGACTATCTTACACAACACAAATTTGCATATGTCTTGAGGGAGTAGCAAATAATAAGCAATATAAGTAATATACCAGTTTAGGCTATACAACTCTTAAATAGTCCATGTAGCATGTAACCTAGAGAATATTATAACTATCACAGTTGAATCGTTCCGTACATAAAACTTATATCATGTACCTTGTGTCTTATATCTTATAGCAGGTAGAATTTTTTTTAAATCACTTGTCTCAACCAGCTCTTGTATCCCACCCTCGTTACAACAGTTGTGAGAGTTCACTAGTCCAAAACCCATTTGCAGTCTCCCAGCCATTTCCTTGTACCTTTATCTCTTTCTATGTGTATCTCAAAATATTCCCTATCGCCGCAGGCTGAGTCAATCTCAGGGCACTATGTCACTGCAGCAGGCTCTCTTGCTTTAAGTCCATACAATCCATTTACTCACTCCTTAGTCCGGGTGCCCGTGATTTAATGATGAAGTTTCCCCTCTCCAATTACCTTTCTGTAGGCCAAGGTCAGTTTCAATAAATCTTTTTAGCTTTCCAGCTCCAATTTCCTTCGGCGGGAGAGAGTGGAGAATGCACTCCTCCTAGTCTTCTGCTCTTTCAGTTGCCCTTACTGTCGCGTTGTCCTTGTCTTCTCTCTCCCTGCTTTACTGCTTGCCTTACGACCTTGACTTTTGCGACTTTCCTGTCCTTTCTCTTTCGGTTTCCTTCCACTTCGCCAGGCTTCGCCTCCTCCGTGTCCCCACGCCTCCTCTGCAGCCCGTCCTTCTCCCTTTGTATCCTTGAAGTTTTAACCCTCCGCACTCCAGTACTCAGACCCAGCCTCAAGCTCTGTATGCTCTGAATACTCAACTCTTATGTGGCCACCTTAAGCTTTGGTAAGTTGATAACTGCGGCTTCACCTTTTTTTTCCCCCCTGGGTCTTCGTTTTATTCCTCAATTCTCCTTACTTAGTAGTTTGACCATTCCAAAGTCTCTTTGTTCTTAGAGCTTCTTAGAGCTTCTTGTTTGTTATATCTTCTCCTTCTTGTAGTTTAAAATAGCGGCCGGCGTTCTAGGCCCGACTTGCGTCGGGTGCCCTATGCTTCACCTTGCACCCTGCGGGTTAGCTGATAGCTTTGGCGTCCCTCTTAAGAGAGGCACCTCAGACTATCCCAGCTTAAGTCCCTATGGGTTTGGCACCACCACGACCTACGTCCATCGAGGTGGGAAGCTTTCTCTCAAGCTTCTCAGGTTGAAACATGAGAGGTTCATTGAGAGCACTCAATGCCCGTGTGTGTCCGCCATGGTGCCGCTACCAGAAGTTGAACTTCCAGAATATATGAACTTCCAATATTCAGCTTCTTTTGAAGATGTCCAGAGTTGCATTGCAGAAAGAACTTTTAAGGACTTTTTCACATGAGTCTGCTGTCCTATGAAATGTGCCACTTCAATTAAGAAAGCATACATGTTTTACATCAGTGTTTCTCAGCCTGAGGTCTCCAGATGTTTTTGGCCTTCAACTCCCAGAAATCCTAACAGCTTTGCACCTTTTACTCTACATTATCACTTTAGCACTGCTTTATTGATGCATGGTCACACATGTTTTCCTATGTCACTGCTGTCTTCTGGTTCCAGCATTCCCTAACCTGCACATCCGTGTCTTTGGGAAGTGTTATTAAGTGCTATGATCTCATAATTATGGTAATACATCCTGCCAGAGAAGCAATGTGAGTTCTTACTCAAAAGGAGAAGTCTCCCCACTAGAAAAAAATTGTCATTACTTTTTTGTGGTTTGTGGAGAAGCCGGCTGTGCCCAACCAAAGAAGCAGTGGAAGCTCTACCCCATGAGGAAGATCTATTATTGTGTCTTTGCAGGATAGGTGGAGATGTTGGGTTACCTAAAGACCAAATGACATAATTAATGGTTCCCTTTTACACTATTTTCCAAGCTTCTAAGGTATTCAAGTGGTTGTCATGTGTTCTTATCTCACAGATGAGATGATTCAGTGAGAAAGGTACCATCATTGTAATTTGTCACAACCATAGTTTTTACAATTTTCTCAGAGCCCAATGAGTGACTTGTCACAAGGAAATACTTTTTTGAGCCTGGTGTGCCATCTCATTAATCACTATGTAAGAATACTATAAGGATTACATTTTATGCACCAGAGCCCGACATTTATGTTCAGGCATGTTTCAGGAATAAATGGATGAGAGGGAGAAAACATTTGAAGGTAGAAGCATAGTACAGAATGAAAGAAGACAACCCATGCTGGTTTGGTTATATAAAGGAAGTAAATGTGGAAAAGGTCATTGTTCAGAGAGTAATTACATAGATATATCTTAATGGTTCTTTGGGTTTCAACCATTCAAAAGCGATGGCTTAAAAATCTTTGATCCAACCACTGATCAATTATCTGTGCCTTTGTGTGTGCCTTTGGAGGTGTTAACCTGAATAATAAGAATCCGCTTTAGCTGCTTTCCATGTCTGTTATCCCTGCTTGAAGCATCACATCAAAAAGGGGAAGAACTACTCATTTCCATCCATTAATGGACCTATTACCAAGTTGCAAGATTCTGATAGCACTGGAGTTGCATAGTCCTTGGAGGCACTGAGAGGCCAAATTTGCTGTGCCAACCCTTTGTTACTGGAGTGGATGCACTTCATTCTTAAATCCCAAGTCCAATTTACAGTGAGAGCATTTGCTTCAAACTTCAATTCATGGCAGTGACCACAGCACCTATAAAATACTGTCCAGGTTTCCTTTGCCAAAGCTATCAACAGCATATGTATGTTCTACAGAGAAATCAAACATAAAGGTTTATGGTTTAAAAATGCTTGCAAACAGCAAAAGAGATAAAGAATCTTCTGTTAAGCTTACTGATGATTTGTTCCTTAGAATCAGGCATACCAAGCACAGACAGCAGAAGGAAGGTAGCTTTTTTTATTATTTTTAAAGATTTTTTAACAGACCCTTCATTATTTCTTCACTGGTTACCATTTGATAACTAGGCCATTTCAATATAGTCTAATAGTTTTTCTCTCTAATCCCTTTTAGATAGTTCTTTTTCACCTTTCCATGATTTTGCTGTTGTCAGTCTGGCTGCAACAAAGCTATATTGACCAATTTCCTCATCTCCTTTACTAATTATCTTCCTAAATATTCCTAAGAGGCACATTTCTTAACCTTATTGGCATTCATTTTATTTGTTTTCTTAATCACCCTTTTCCAAAAATCTTGTGCTATTCTACATGTCCACCAAACATGGAAGAAGGTGCTTTTCTGTGTCTTGTAACACCTGCATTCCTTTAGATGGGTTTTATCCATTTTGGCTATTATGTCTGGTGTTATGTAACATTTATAAAACATCATATACATATTTTCTCTGATGGAAAATTTGAATCCACTTTTCCAAAGATGTTCCTAATTGTTCAGTTCAATATTTTTCCCTAGGTCTTTAGCCCAGGAGATCATAGTGATTTTTATTTGCTTGTCCTCTAGATTATATATATATAATCTATATAACGGCGCTTCATGCAGTCATGCCAGCCACATGACCTTGGAGGTCATGACCCCCAGAGTCGGTCACGACTGGACTTAACGTCAGGGGAAAACCTTTGCCTATATATATATATATATATATATATATATATATATATCTAGAAAGGTAGCCCTTATTCCCCTTCTCAAGAATACATTCCAATGTTGATTTTCTGTTAGCAAACTCTGCTTTTCCATCTTTCCTAAATCAATCACATAATTCATGGTAACAAAGGTAAAAAGGTAAAGGTTTTCCCCTGACATTAAGTCTAGTCGTGTCCGACTCTGGGAGTTAGTGCTCATCTCCATTTATAAGCCAAAGAACTGGCGTTGTCCATAGACACCTCCAAGGTCGTGTGGCCGGTATGACTGCATGCAGCTCTGTTGCCTTCCCGTCGGAGTGGTACCTATTGTTCTACTCACATTTGCATGTTTTCGAACTGCTAGGTTGGCAGAAGCTTGGCCTAACAGCGGGTGCTCACTCCGCTTCCCAGACTCAAACCTGCGACCTTTCAGTCCGCAAGTTCATCAACTCAGCACTTTAACATGCTGCGCCACCAGAGGCTCCTTGGTAACAGAAACAGTCACTTATTCCTATCTCTTCTCTCAGTTTTAATTTCCATTTATCTTTTTCTTTAGTTAGATACGTTCTATAAATTATTTTCTCATTGGATGTTGGCCTAAGTACTGTTTTCAATGCACCCATAAAGGGGTTTTTGATTCCATCCCTTCCTATATCTCTTCCAAATCCTTAGGAGGCTAGATCTTCTGTTAAATTCTTTGTTCACCTTATATTTTCCATACTATAAATAAGCATGCCATTCATATCTTAAATTATAGCCCTCCAAGTAAAGTAAGCAGGTCCTCAAGTCTAATCAATTTCTTTAACCAGCTAAATCCTGCTACTTCACAGTAGTATCTAAAGT
This sequence comes from Anolis carolinensis, assembly GCF_035594765.1. Classification (NCBI taxonomy): domain Eukaryota; kingdom Metazoa; phylum Chordata; class Lepidosauria; order Squamata; family Anolidae; genus Anolis; species Anolis carolinensis. Next base: position 72,586,672 of record NC_085845.1, read on the forward strand.
TTGGGAGGGCTAAACCCCCTCTATCTTTTGCATCTATTAAATTCTTATATGCGATTGTGGCTTTTTTGCCAGCCCATTTGAATTTAACCGCATATTTCCTCCACTGTTCAAAAGTCTTTACACCTTTAAAAATTGGTAAGTTTTAGAAAAAAACAACATTTTTGGTAATATCATCATTTTTATCACCATTGTCCTCCCCAGGTTAATAGAACTTTCTACAATCTTTCTAAGTCTTTTTTAACCTTCTTCCAAGCTTTTTCATGATTATTTTGATATAAATTATTATTCTTAACCATTAATCATATCTCTAAGTATTTCACTTTTGTTACTACCTTACACGCTGATAATTTCTCCAATTTATCAACACTACCTGTGGATAGGTTGAAAACATGAATTTCTCTTTATTAATTTTAAATCCTGAAATGTTGCCATAATTATTATTGGTCTCCATTAAGTGTTCTATACTCTTTGTTGGGTCCCTTAAAATGCATACCATATTGTCCGTGTATGCCTTTACTTTAAATTCATATCCTTTTATTTTCACTCCTTTAATACCACAATCTTTCCTAATACTGATGTTCAATATTTCTAGCACCCAAATATACAATAAAGGTGACAAGTGACAATTTTGTCTTGCCCCTTTTTGTATCTCTATATAGTTTGATAATTGGCCATTTATTCTTAATGTAGCTCTTTTTTCATAAATGGCACCTAAAACTCTCTTAAATTGCTGACCAACTCCATAGGGATCTAGTACTTTTCCCATAAATTCCTAGCAGACATTATCAAAGGCTTTCTCTGTATCCAAAAATAGTAGAGCAATATCTCTGTTAGGATCTTGCCACCTCTAGTATATTTAAAATCATTGTTATGTTCTGGTTTAACAGTGTGCCTTAGAGAAAGCCAACTTTATCTCCATGTCCTACTTTTAGTAACATTTGTTTACGTCTATTTGTTAAAATTTCAGCAAATAGTTTCTAATCACCATTTACTAACAAGATTGGTCTAAAACTTTTGACTTGTTCTATATCTCTATCCTGCTTAGGAATAAGAACTATAGTGGTCTCCATTTATGAGTCTGGGATCTCTCATTTCTGCAAAACCTGATTCATTACAGAAAGCAGTAATGGAGCCAGCTCTTCCTTGTATGACAAAGTATCAAGCAGAAAATCCATTTGGGCCTGGGGCTTTATTTATTTTAGCTTTGTCAATAGCCTTAAACAGGTCCTCTGTGAAATTTGCCTATCCAGTTCTATTTTCATTTCCTCCATGAGCTTAATGACAGTCATTTAATCCAGATATTATTATATCTATCTGATCTTTTATCTATCTGATTATTTTTATATACATTTCTATAATAGTCTTCAAATGTCCTTTGGATTCGTTACATATCCATTATTGTTTTTCCTTTGTTCCTTAATTTTACAATTAGCTGCTTTTTTCTATGTTCGTTCAATTGCTACACTAACAATTTTCCTGGTTTGTTTGCATTTTCAAAACATTTAAGTCTGTTATACATAATCTTCCTTTCTAACTCATTCGTAATTAACAATTCATATTGCTGTTATAATTTAGTCAATTCTTGCTGTAATTTATTCGTATCCCTCTTATTATTCTCTAATTCTCTTTCCTTGTCTCTTATCTTAGAATTTCTGGGTTTTTTTGAAATTTGTTTTTCTTTTAACCAAATTGCAAAATGCTATAAGGAAGGTAGCTTTAGAGAGCCTTAATATTATTTTTGAAAAGACACTTTTCCAAATTGGTGAAAGCATCCATAATCACTGGACAGGATCTAGCAAAGCTGTGCTCTTTAAATGACAACTGATTCAATGGTAAAGAGATAAATATATGATAAACCTTTCCTGGTGATGTCAGGTGGTCATCAAAAATGCTGAGCTTTTACTAGGTTGGTCTTCCTCATACTGTATGTTGTCTATATTCAAATAACAACACAGGGACAAGAGAGTTGCAGAACTGTGTAAGTGGAATATTATATTGTGCTCACATGATGTATGGCATCGTCCCTTGTGTTCAGTCTGAACTGTCTGTTGATAAGGACAGTCTGAAATTAGACAAGTAGCTACATGTGACTCTAGGACTGTAGGTTGCCCACCCTGAGTGTATAGAATTACAGTCATAGTACATATTTGTCAAAATATTGACACAAATAGACCGAAAATAACTCAGACCACTGAAAGGTCTAGGAAACCAAGGGCTTTATCACAAGAATCCATTATTTCACTACAGTTGTGATATCACTGATAATGGATAACATGCTGTGTTGAGCATCCTTGATATTACACAACTCTTCATTACTGCAATTATCCTGATTCACCAGTTCATGGTCCCATGGCTATACCTATGCACTCTCTCATAATTCTGCCATCCTGCACTACTTCTGTTAATTAATATTTATTTTAACACAATTTCACAATTTAAGCATTTAAAACAAAAACCAAATTATAAAAATAATATATACAATAAAAGGAAAATAACCAGCTTGGAAATAGCAAGAGAGAGGAGGAGAATTCTGCCCTCTGATGTGACTTTACTGCTAACATGCCAGCAAAGTAGCGGATGGGACCCATCATACTAAGGCAGATAATGGGAACGTTGTGGGTTTGGGAACATTGCCGTTTTACTTATTAATAGCTAGGGACAGGAGAATCATGGCAGCAGGATCCATCAGTGCCAGTTTGGCTGCCTCATGTAATAATGTCGTAAGTGAAATATCAAAGCTGATGCATGGTGCAATGTTTTGGCCACTTTCCAAGTGCCTTGAAGAATTCTAACTTAGTTCATTTTATACTCCATATACACATCATAACCTCTGTCTCATAACCTTTTAAAATCAAAAATTGGTGTGTCAATTTTCAGGGCAGCATCAGAAAGAACAAGGCTTCCAATGTCTGATGTGTGTGTGTGTACACTAGACCAAAAAGCTTCCTTCTGAAGTTTGCAGTCAGTTACAACCTAGAAGCAAAACGATATGGTCATTTCCTGTATAGCTAAATTTTCTGATTTTTACCTAGGGAGGGACACATCTTTAAAATCCTGCTTAGTCTCAGACTTTTAAAAAAAATCCACCCCAAACCAGAGCCCTCTGACTTCCTGGCAGAAATCAATCTGCTGGGAATGTAATCACAAAGAAGCAGATCATAAGGCAACAAGGGCCGATGTTTCTATAGAACAAAAACCTTGCTATCAGGCAGAAACTCCTTAATCTTGGTTGGAAGATTTCTATAAAAGATACTAGCATCTGAAGTTTCCCATCCTGCAGTGCTAATATATATAAGAATTTGCCCTAAATGGGAACTTGCTGATCTAAAAGAGGGATGTTTTTTTCCCCTGAGCATGGAATAAATGTTTGTGAATTATTTAGCCAACTAAGATAAAAAAGGAGAAAGGCTATGGTGTGTTTGCATATGAGATACAATAAGGAGTTTCCATTTTTTCTAGCAATAGAAGTATTTTATATGATTCTAATAAAGCAATGCATATGGAGCAGGCAAATGGAAAGACTCTCAATTATTGGTAAATCAACAAGTACTTACTATGCTCAACAGATCTTCATTTGTGTACCTTTTAAACTCAAACGAATGGTATCTACTCCTAAAATGTTATTTCAGCAGTTTCTCCTTGGAGTGTCATATATAGCCAGACTATCTCTAACTACATGATAACAGTCAGGCAAAAGTCCTCTCATTCTACCTGTGCCATATAATTGTAACTGACATGTCATTCAAAATGATTTAGGAAATGTAAGTTTCTGTTAGATAATAAGCCACAATGAACAACAAAGAGGGGAGGAACTGGTAATCAAAACTGACACATGGGTCATGATAAATGTCAGTGATGTCAAAAAGAATATCACAGGGGCTTCTTCCTTACTGTCTTTTGCAACCTGCAGCCTGTCAGACCCATCTGTACACATACCGAGTGTAAGGAGTAAAATGACATTGAATTAGATCAGAAGGCTGGTGTTTACCAGCTCAGAACAAATGTAGAAAGCCTGGTGGTGACTGCTGGCTTCCACCTCAGTGGGGAATCAATTCTGGGTTTTAGTCTGAACATTACACAAGCTATCCAAGGTGCTTAAATTATTTGGAGAATTTGGATTAGAGAATTGGAATACCCCTTTAAAATTTAGACCAAAACTCTGTAAAGACAGGTTGCTGCATAGAAATAGAAATGCCATGTCAGTACAGTACAGTGCTCTGCCCTGACTCTTTTTTGTGAAAATGGTTTTGGGACTCTTGTTCTCATATGTGTAGGCTCTTGCCCTTATGTGGCATAGAATTATAGATGAGTGAACAATTTGTTCTGTCCATATATTTAAATAGAGTTTTATAGAAATCCATAAATTACTTCCTCAACAAGACACACTCATGTATTATTTCCAGTTGAAGATGGAAGAAAGGGAAACTGACCCATTTGCCTATCAAGGCAGAGGGCTTTGTATGCTTAGTTCTTAGAAGTTTGTCTTTTGTGTTCAGCCTTGTTCATGATGATAAATTAGGTCTGTCTCCCTCTTCCTCCCCGCTTTCTTCTAATATATACTACAGCTTCAGCTTTGGTGTAATAACCTCTGTACCTCTTCTATTTGGTCAATGCACATGGTTGATCACCAAAATCCAAGGTCTAGGAGGACCTTTAAAGTCTTGAAGGTCCTCCAAGCAAGCCAGAGAAGGTGATGGGACAGAGACAAGGATCCCTCTAGGTCAGTAGTTCTCAATGTGTGGGTACCCAAATGTTTTGACCTTCAACTCCTAGAAATCCTAACAGCTGATAAACTGACTGGGATTTCTTGGAGTTGTAGGCCAAAGCACCTGGGGACCCACACATTGAGAACCAATTCCTGACAGCGGGTAAGATGTCTGGCATTTCTGGGAGCTGAAGTTCAAAACACCTGGAGGAGCAGAGTTTGAGGAACACTGGTTTAGGCTAAATCTCTGTTCAAACAGGTGGTGCCAATAAGATGTAACCAAGACTTGTACCACTTTGGTTAAATTCAATTTCTCTGGGAATGAGCACAGTTGGTGCACTAGTTTTAACTGTGTCAATGATTCCTGTTCACTGAGCCTCTGGGCTCAGAGTTGAATCTTGAAGTACTGCCCAATCACAAAATTGTGTTTTCAGGTGAAGAGTAACCCCATATAATACAGGCTGAATCCCTACTCCCCATCCATCTTTTGGTGACCTAGGGCACTGCTGTCTCATCTGGTTTGGGTTTCAATTTTTTTGCCCTCATCCAATCCATTACATCTGCCAGGCACCAGTTTAGCACAAAAACAGCTTCCTTGGAATTGGGCTTAAAGCAGTAATAGAACAAGGCAAGAAATATTATAGAAACCAAGCATGCAGTCTTCAACAACCTTATTTTCAGTGTTCTTCCCATACGTTCTACTCCAGCTGTGACAACAGAATTCCATCATGAGCCTAATTGTAGCCCTGACTGGCTGAAGCTTTAGTGCTATAGTGGGAAAAAAAATCTAGTTCTGAATCATGCAATGTCTGTTCAGGATCACATTCCTTAGTCAGGACTAGCTTTATTATCTTTTAATGATATAAATTCTATTCACTTGTCAACATCCTAGGAAAAACATTGCATCAAATTAGTACAAAAAAGGCAAATAAGGAATGGAGATGTTTTCCAAATATATCACCAAAAGCCCTCTTTTCACTAAAACTGTTCTGTGTGATAGATCATTCTGCATCTTTAGGCGATCCACCAAAATTTACTAGTTCAGATTTTCAGAGTTAACAAAAATATTTTCATTCTTCAAAACTTCATCCTTTATGCTTCTTAAGCAATTTTCTGAATTTTACTTATTTATTTGGTACATTCCATGGTCTTTATTAATGATACTGATCACAGTTTAACATGAAGATCCATGTTCTGCTCTATGTGGTTGATAACCTTTTATGTTGTGTTGCTACAGTATGTCTAGCCCTTGTTTTTTTGAATTGTTCTTTATGTTCTTCATTGCTTCAAAAGGATGGATTTTGTTCTAAAATTAAAATATTATCACCAATATGAGGTAAACATTGTATACTGAAATGGACGTTCCTTTCCCCCTTCTCAATGTACTTAGTAAAAATAAACAACCAAACAATATGCCTGACCAAACAGAAGCTAGCATCATCTATTGTCTGGAGATGATGTTTCATACACATCATTATTTACACATAACCAACAACAAGACATATTATTAGCTAACCAAAGCAATATCTCCTTGTGTTGACGTTCCAGATGTAAAACATGTCAGTACATCATCTACAAAACAATGGCTTGTGTGACCATTCATTGTATCAGATTAGCTCACTCATCTGTAATATTGCTTATGGAAGCAAATATATAATTCATATTGGAGTCACAAATGTCAATGGTTCAAGACCTAAACAAATGAGAGGTCTAATGCAAATCTGCTACAGCTTCAAAAAGCAAGCAAACAGAGGATCTCATTGTAGTCAACATAAATAACCAGGGTGGGTGGTGGTCCATAAATCCTTTTTACTTTAATGAAGATTGTACTGTATTCTGATCATAGATTCTGTACCAAGGCAAAGTCCATGTTGTTCTCCAGATGTTGCTAGATTGCAACTTCTATGATTTTTCATCATAGTTGTGAAGGCTGGGTCTGACAGTAAATGCAGTCAGCAGTCCAACAAAATGCAGAGCACTCCTCAGACTCCATCTTTATTCTAGCAAATACTCAAGAAGTGGTTAATAAAAATGATTAAAATAATGCGTAGACATTTTTAAAAAGCATCAGTATCCGGAATGTGTTTTGATATTAAGAGTTTTCTCATTGAAAAAAAAAATCAGGAATCCATCATAATATGGATATGCATCTTTAATTATTTCAGTCTCACATTCAAGAATGAAAAAATGTCAAAAGTTTTCTTCCTGCAGGAGTGAGATTACAAGAAATGTTGTGCATTTTTCAATTATGTTTCATATTGTAGGAGTATTCCTTTCTTGCCTTGTTTCCTTTCTTGGGTGATAGTTTTATTTGTACAAAAATTCCACCCAGGAAGCATTCTAATTTATGTAAAATACATTTCTCATGAAAAAAGAAAAAAAACTTTGTTATTTTGCCAATATGTCTTGTTACAAATGTGTGCTTAGTATTGCATTATTTGCTGTATTTTATCCAACTGGCTAATACTTTTGAGGATGCCTGCATTCATAAAAGAATCCAAAGCAGTCAGTAAAAACAATAAGATAACCAATTTCAATACTGAAATCCAAAAATATTAACAAACAACAGGGTAAAAACTTCTCTCTCTCTCTCTCTCTCTCTCTCTCTCTCTCTCTCTCTCATGTTGTGTCTATATTTAAAATAAGACTAAGGAAGATAGAAAGGATTGAGACTCAGAATGTATTTTTTTTTAAAAGAAAGCATTTATCCTACTTATTGTTTCTCTTATCAGGAATTTATTGTGGTTGTGCGACCCTAAGGGAAACCTATCAAGGGGTTTTCTTGGAAAGATTTGTTCAGAGAGGGATTGCCTTTGTCTTCCTTTGAGGCTAAGAGAATCTGACTTTCCAAAGATTACCCAGTCAGTTTCAAGTCTAAGAAATAAAACATACTTATGCTATATTTTAAACTTTATTTTCTGGCTCTTTCTAGTTGTACATAATGAGTCTGCCAGGGAGTTATCCATAGAAAGAATATCTGCAGACAGAGGACCTTTGCAGTAGCTTCCAGTTTCCTGTGGCCTCTGAAGATGCTAAAATTAGAAAATACTGCACAGCATCTAGAAAATAATATAATTCTTGAATTTGGTTGCTAGATGTAATGCACTTTTCTGTGTAGAATCTAAGTTAAATTACAGAAATGATCCTCTGAACATCCCAGCCACAGATGCAGATGAAACATCAGGAGAAAATGCTGCTAGAGCATAGCCATATAGCCTGGAAACCATACAACACCCCTGTGATTCTGGCCATGAAAGCCTTCAACAATAAGGAAAATGCATGAAAATCAGGGGTGATTACAGAGACTATTTCCTAAGTTCCTATAGGTTCAATTACAGGTTACTGTTTTTTTCTTGTTCTGGTCTTTTCCCTAAGGGAATGACCAAGTTTTCTTTATTTCTGTCTGCTTGGGAATTTGCATCATATATTTCCGCTTCTTGTTAGTGCTCAGCTTTGAAAACAAAAATTGGTGAGTGTTCATGTGCATGACCAGAAATAGATTTATAGCTATAAAATGGTTCAGAAATGAAAGAAATTGATTTTTAAAAATGCACTCATTCTCACGATGTTTATTCAGTACACTAATGGAAGTCTTTTTGCCACATTTGTGGTGTTGGAGTGATGTTGGTATCCTTTTTCCCCTCTTGTTATCTTTAACATTCCCCTCCACACAGATACAACATGGTCATTTTCAGGATGGCATAACCTAATCAGTGCGGAAAGCTGAGAATTTAGCACAGATTATTTTTTTTAAAAGAAAGAATGTCCCAAACTTGAACACTTGAACATAAAACTGATATTTTAAAAATGTGTTTAAAAAACAGATGAGTGAGAAAAAGCAAAATGGACAGATTTTCCAACACTCAGTTTATATGTATCCATGTCAATTAATGGCTGATAAAACAAAAGAGAATTGTGGCTAGTTAAGATGGGCATTTCAAACAAAATGTTATGCTATGAAAGTGAATATCTTGCCACTGAACAGATTTCGGTTCAGGTATAGTGTCAGTGAGTTTGTCATGATTCAGCAACTAAAAAAGTCAATGTGATGCTAGATCACATCAATAGGAGGTTAGCATCTACATAGATGGAAGTAACAGTACTACTCTATTCTGTTTTCATCAGACATCAGCTGAAATACTTTGCCCACTTCTGGACACAGCAATTCAAGAAGGATATTGGGCCTTTCTACACAGATCCTAAAATACGAAAGTTACTGGGTTAAAAGGGGGTGGCTAAATTACGCTAGTGGTAAATCTGTGCCAATTTGCGGCAACAAATGAAAAACACTTGTTAAAAACGTCCCCTTATATCCAGTCAGAAAATGTGCATATTCGTATCACCGTATATCTCTTCACTAAAAGAAAACATATGTTTTCCTTCCCTCCCCCCTGTGGAGACTGCTGCAGCAGACAGGCACCTTTTAAAAGCCTATAACAGCTAATCAGCTGATTGGCCTCTCAAACAGACAGACAGGTGACTCAAGGGAACCACAGGTGGAAAGCAATTAGAACTCCCTCAAACTCTTTATTTTAAACTTCATAATATTAACAGAGCTTGAATTAACAATTGGGGAAAGAGAATGTTTCAAAAAGATTCTTCCATTATGCGCTGGACCTCATATGTGAACATGTGAATCTGCTTATACTTATATTAAGATATTTGCATGTGCGCATATACAATCCAGTGCACAATAGTGATTTTTCAAAAAACAAATCTTTTACCAAATGTCCCCCTTCCGCCCTCTATCTTGTTCCAATACAGAGGAAGTCCATGGGGAAAGCAGGGGACCCAATCCCAGGACTAACAAGTCTGTGTGGGGGTCTTCCTAAAAGACCTGGGTCTAATCCAATATGACTTCTGTCTAGACTGCCCCTTCAGAAGTCCTGGGACTTCTGAAGGGGCAGTCCGCACAGCTTTCTCACATTTTCTAGGCTCCATGAGCCCAGGAATCCCAGAGGGCTGTAACCCCCCTCCCCCAAACCCCTTTAAAACTCCCTGAAAAGTAAAAAAAAATTACTTACCTGCCCACCTTTATCCTTCTGCCAGATCTCTCCTGATGCATAGGAATGATGCACCAGGAAAAGGGGGGCTAGGAACAATCCTCCCTTCTCCTGGCACATCATTTTTACATGCCAGGAGAGGTCTGGCAGTAGGGTAATGACAGCTGGGTAAGTTTTTTAAAAAAAACTTTTTTAAGGCTTTTCTGGAAAGTTTTTTTGGTGTCTGGGTGCCCTGCCAACAGGTCCGCAGAGCATCTAGAGACTGCCCACCTAGGAAAGTGCAGGTTTTGAGGGTAGGTGTATGGACTTTAACCTGCGCCCAATTGGGTTTATTTGGCACAAGTTAAAGTCATGAGTGGAACCGGCCTGACAAGGCGAAAAAGGGTTAAAAATAGTAGTGGTGAATGGAATGAATTTAGCAGCTGTTTATGACTAGCTGTTAATTAGAGGTTTTGGAGTTAAACCATTCAATATGAACAAAGGCTTTGAGAAATTCAGCTACAACACAGGTAGGACTATAGGGCTGTAATTCTTCATAAATATTTTTGTGTGAAGAAAATACTATTTGTGTTTTCTGTGTGAATTTTGTGCAGGTTATTTCCAAAGCAGTGAAATTGTACATTTGTAATTGGCAGTTTCATGGCATTTGGAAATGCTTTATTACAAAATGAATAAACCATTCATAATTAATTGTATTCAGTACCAGACTTCTTGCCATTACCTTCTTCTTTTTCCTGCTGAGTCCATACCTAGTGAGTGCAGGCTCATTCCCCCCTCCTTCCTTTGTGTTCAGTGAACACACAGGGATGTTGTTTGAACACCTCAGTTGGTAAACATCACAGAAGGATGTAAACATCACGCAAAAAAGTAGCAAACGAAATCAATTTTTAAAGACCCCATGCTATTATCCCTAAGAAACAGTGTGGGAATCACAGTGCCAGGGGAGAAAGGATGGCAGAGCTGCCATTATGCTGTGTGTCCCCTGCCAACAGAACAGCAGTAGGCCATTACAGAAATTTCTTGAATATGTTAAAGAGCTTCCTTTGCTACCCCTGTAGTCATATTACTAATAATCTGTGCAAAAACATTATGGCCCTAACATTGGTAGAGAAAATCACTCTCATTGGGGTGATGGCCAATCTTCTGTTTCAAATAGGTGCTGTGCATGTTTGTCTCAGAATTATTTTGTATTCACACTTTATAGTTCACAAAAGCTCTCTGTGTTATTTTGAAATGTGTGTGAAACCATGTCAACTTTATCTCATTTGCTTTCTTTTTCCGAGTCTGCAATCTTCCAGTTTGTCTGAGTAATGGTGTCCTCAGGGGTTACACCACATTGGTCAGCTTGCATATGAAGTCCAAGAAGCACATTGGGGTTTAGTTGCCATTATAACTTTCCATGAAATATATAGTCAGCCCTCCACATTAGTGAAAGTGAAAAACCACAAATAAACTGCTTTGTTTTTACTCTGAGGCAAAACCTCTCTAGGAATGTCTTAGGCCTCTTTCACACAGTTGAATACAGTCCCACATTGAACTGGAATATATGGCAGTGTGGACTCAGATAACCCAGTTCAAAGCAGATATTGTGGGATTTTCTGCCTTGATATTATATAATAATAATAATAATAATAATCATCATCATCATCATCATCATCATCATCATCATCATCTCACCTTATCTCCCCAGGGGGATTCAGGGCAGTTTAGAACAAAAAATGGCAAACATTCAATAACAGCATAACATAACAGACAAATCAAATCATAGACAATAAAATAAACGACATCGAGGTGTACTTATAAAACAATTCAAAATAACAAAATTAAGATTTAAGTATATAAATAAGACATTGAGTTATATGACTATGTGGAAGACCTCAGGGCCCCTTCTACATTGTCATATAAAATCCAGATTATCTGCTTTGATCTGGATTGTATGGCAGTGTATAAGGGGGCAAAATCTTTCAGCATGACACTATGATTAACTTGTACTAGAAGCTGGATGCAGAACCACATTGGAGGACCTAGATATTTCTAAAGAGGTGTTCTCTCAAGAAATCACCAGGTTCTCCAGCATGACTAGGGGAAGTTGACCATGACTTCACACCAAAGAACTTAGATATTTGTAGACAGAATATTTTTAATCAAAGCTGTGAGTAATTAAAACCACAAATGTGGAGGAACCATTATTCTGAGGTCCTTCAGCTTAGCTCCAGAATGGTGAATTCTACACCTCACAAATATGTTTATTCATTATATCTTTGTGAACAGAAAATTCCTCAACATTTTGCAACAGTGTATCGCCATTTGGGTTGTTGTATGTCTTTCGGGCTGTGTGGCCATGTTCCAGAAGTATTCTCTCCTGATGTTTCGCCCACATCTATGGCAGGCATCCTCAGAGGTTGTGAGGTATGAATAAAGAGGTTTATCCATACCTCACAACCTCTGAGGATGCCTGCCATAGATGTGGGCGAAACGTCAGGAGACAATACTTCTGGAACATGGCCACACAGCCCGAAAGACATACAACAACCCTGTGATCCCGGCCATGAAAGCCTTCAACAACACGTATCTCCATTTGTTATCCAGGATAAATAAATGGATCAGAAAACATGTTGGAGCCCTTTAAAGATGTGATCAAATAGATAATCCTGTTACCATGTCTTCTGCTCCTGCGGCAAAGAATGTTGCATTTTCTTGTATGATTCAGAGGTTAAATTGTCCTTTCCATCCTGCTTTTTGGCAAATGTTCCCATTGTGGTAAACTGTCATCTTTAGTCTTTTTGGAAAGGAAGTCTGTAAATCCCCAGGCAGTACAACTAAGGCTAAATGCAGGAAAGCAAAGACAATGATAGTGCAGGAAAACAACAACAAAATATTTTATTTATTATGGAGGAAATGTTCTCTTCCTTTGCTGCCTTTTTCATTTCAGTGAGTGGCGAAGGGTGGGGGGAAAACCTAACAGAGAGAATAAAATCCCATTCCCCCACTTCTGATGCTCTTTAAAAGCTTGTTTGTAATTCACCAGGGGATTTTAAGGTCCAAGTGTCCCAGTAAGATCAATAAGCACTTCCTGAGGGAATGTAAAACTAACAGCATCCTTAATGTGTGAGACCCAGCTTGCTTCTGACATAAAGCAGCCCTGTTGGGTTTGACCTGGCCTAAAGGTTCTCACAGAGAGGAATGCAGTGAATCACTGCCCAATTATTTGTAAAATTGTCAGTAAAAGGACACTGAAAGGTTCTTCTCTCCACCTACATATCGTAGTTATAGTACAAATAAGAAGGATGAGAAGCTTTAGTATACGTACTTGTGACATTTTTTTTACCTCAAGGCAATATGATTGACAGCCAATTATCTTTTCAAGACCAGAAATTACATTTCCAAAGATACTTGCATTGACTTAAAAGCATGCACTTCAAAAGACAAATGAAAGAGGCGAAAACAGGGTGTTTGTGTTATTAAAAGTAGACTGTGATTTATGAAACATACTCCAACAGTGCTTCTTTTTGAAACCCAAATACACCCAGACACATAGTTTTAGCCAAAGGCATCCTGAATTACACAAATAATACAAATTTAACAGGACTTGGAAAATTGCATTTTATAGCAAAAGAATGCATATCCTCAACATGTTTTTTAATTCCTTTAATTTTTGTTCATACAGATTTGGAAGTAAGTTCCATATATAGAGTCTGAATTGGCCTATTCTGCCAAATCCTTCTTTTGTGGTTTAATGTTTTCCTCCTTCTTTCTCTAATTTTACCCTAGTTGGATCATAAAAATGGCTTCCCTAAACATACAATATTTCTTCTCCTAATTGTTTCCTTTGAGCTATTGATGTGTAAATATGAAAAGTGTGGGAGACATACGTAGCTGTTTGTTCCCTTTCCTTATGGGAGGGAATCGTATGAACCAGTGTAGATCTTAATATATATCACAGGATTTAATATTCCCTTGGCAACTTGTGTGAATATTTAGGTGAAGAAAGAGTACTTTACAAGGCCCTTCATTCTATTCCTTGAACTAAAATGCAATCAAGGGCATTGTATGTGTTTATAAAGTGCTGGGTGTAAAAGGTGTACTTAATGATATTTCCAGGGAGATGCCCTATGTCACATGGCCTTGGATTCTGTAAATTGTTTCCACTGTGAATTTTACCATTGGAGGCAAGACAACATGGTATATGGCTACCCTCTTATTCAGACTATACTCTAAGAGGTGTAATTGTAATCTCCCTCTGGCAATCTCAGAGATGACCCAGCTCAAAACTTTTGCTCTAAATCAAGCTCACCTGTATCCTTCTGAAATATACAACATTTCAAAGGGTTAGGGGTTAGTCTATTGGAGAAAAACCGTAAAGAGACAAGTGACACTTTGAGTCTTACAATTTATTGTATCCTAAATCTGTAATAAATTTGAAGTCCTTAAAGCACTGAACTACTCTTGGTTTTTCTGACATAAAGAATCTTCGTCAAAGCATTGAGATGACTTGTTTGTTTTGCTTATTTTAAAGAACTGAAATCTTAACTGCGATTCATAATAATCACAAGATGATTTATGAAGGCTTTTTGCCTTGAAAATAGCACAAATATCAAAATAAACATATTAGGAAATTTGCCCCAGGGCAATGACACTATCAGTGCAAGCAACTTGCAAACAAGCTTTGCTTCATAATTGATGTGAAACATTATTGAAAAAGACTTTTCCAATAGAACCTGCAATGTTCTGCAAGTGTAATACATGAGAATTTTTCACCTGGGTCACCCCAATCAAATGAGACTCTAAACCAATAAGACATATTCCCAGCCAGTTTATGAGGACGGATAGTTCATGGAGCTATTGCATATCACTCATTTTCTAAAATGATGTCCAGAAAGGGTTTATTAAGAGTGAATTTCCCCTTCCTGGTTGAAATCCAAATTGTTCTGGTAATTGCTTTTTGCTCTGATCAACTTCGTTTTCACGGATACTTCCTGAACAATGTTATTAGCAATTAAGGCAGCCGAAGATTTGAATTTCCTAGATCAATGCAAAATATTTGCAAAACAGATCTCAGGTCTGTACAAGCTAATTAACTCAGTGCAGCACAGCTGAGGATCAGTGCATGAAGAGGGAGAATGCTTCATTTCTGCAATGTTTACCAATTAAATATGGTGGGTACCACTGGTCCACAGAGATACCCTTCACTTAATGAACTCATTAAATCTGATCTACAAAATGAGCTTCCCGGTGTAATTGGTTTTCCTTTTTTTGTCCAATAAATTTATAGATGAGCATTTTCTTTGTGTCTGTCATTGTAACAGATCAGTTGCCCTGTACATAACTGGCCATTGAAATCAATATAATTTATAGGTGTTTAACCTTGGCTGAACCACACATTTGTTAATTTTCTTTTCTCTGTAACAAGTTTTCCTGGTGTAGTATTCACCGCTGAAGAAACGGCTCAGCCTTGCAGCAGATGCAACAATATGTAATCAGCTCATCTCTCAAATCCATTATCTCATTGAGTTCAATGGGACAGAGTCAAGCATGACTTTTTCTTTTCAGTCAATAGACTATAAAAATGTTTGGCTTTGATTGGAACACATTCAATGGATTTGCATTAAAGTACACTGAAATACAAAATTCTTTTTATAAAAAAGCATATCCACACACACTATGTGGCTGCATTATATGGTAGTGTAGATGGGGCTTTTGTAATCAAATGCTCATTGTCTTTCAAGTCATTTCTGACACTACTGTATATTTTATTGTGATGGGTATATAGATAGATACATCCATAACAAAGCCAATTAAGATCATAATGTATAATTCTTCCTTGCATATTTGGGAACGTCTGCATTTCTGATGTATAATAGTTGTTAGGTATATTTCCTATGCTTTCAGAACTTGTAGGACTCATTTATCTCCCTACTGCTAACAATTATGTCTATTAATTTAGAAAGTTTGTCACTTGCTAAAGAAGAGTTACTGGCCAAAATGTCTGAGAACATTTTGTGTGACATCTTACATATACAGGAAAACACAGAGACATCACAACGAGAAGACCAAAAATCATCGGAATGCAACTAGCAGTGGAAAAACCTACTGTGGAGCAGGACAGACAACTCCACATCTGTATACTTGTCCACAATGTCCTGCCTCATGTACAGAGGAAAAATTGTTTGATGCTACAGACAATGTGGTCGCTGTTGCCCGGTCAAAAGATATTTAGCCACTTGTGCTCCTTCTATTTTTATCAGTTTTATGCTAATTTATGCAGTGCTTTTGATATGAAATAAATAAATCTCCCTATTGGGTTGGACATAAAATTTAAAATATTTTCTCAACTTTTCCTTTGTAAATTACTCTTTGATGATTCCTCTGCCTGTACAACATAGGAACATATTGAAGTCATATAATCTCTGACTGCCTTCCTTCATATAGTCTCTATGCCTTCTTCTGTCATGTGTGAAATGTATTTTCTCCAGTAATATTTGACAGCCAATAATCAGGATGTAAAATTTGTGTTTTGTCCTCGCTAAGGAATGGCACTTGCACAAATACCTCTTGGAAAGAAATATTTTTCACATTCACATATATTCAAGATGTTATAAACAATAGCTCAGACGAAATCCATAAATGAATTCTGTTATAGTTGGTTGTCTACTAAACAAATGCTGCTTGAGGTCATATTAAATTCTGCTACTATCATTAAGTTTCCACTGTTGCTCATAATTGTACTTCCTGTTTCTTTAGTTTTTGTAACTACAGTGTTCCCTCACTTATTGCGGAGGTTACATTCCAGGACCACCCACGATAAGTAAAAATCCGCAAAGTAGGGACACTAGGCTTTTCTTTAAGAAGGGAGTAGAAAGAGGGAGGGAGAGAGCAAAGAAGGGAAGAAAGAGGCAGGGGTAAATGGTGCCACCTCCTTCTCGTCCCGCTGCCATTTGGGCTCCTTCTCTGCCTTGCCACCCACACCCAACTGAGACCGCCACTGTAAATCATAATATTTTATGATTTATAATATTATTTTAGTGTTTATTAAAAATTGCAAAACAGCAAGTCTGCAAAAATGAACCGTGAAGTAGTGTGGGATGAGATTGCTATTAGCATTTCCCAATATGAGCCTTCTTTAGAGGAGCCTTAAACTGGAAGCAGAGTTTCATCTTACATGTGGTGAGAAAACCACACAATGGCTGGCACCCATGTGGATTCTCTTTTGTTACTTCAGGGAGTTCACCAAAGTGAAATGAGCATATAAATATCCAGATTTTGGAGTGGTGGGGCTGCATACCTTACAGTTATTTCTGGGAACCTTCTTAAGGGAAATTGAAGGCCCGGTGACGGAGAAATCATGCAACGACTTACATCCAGGTGAAATCTCATATTTTGCTCTTCCTTGGTTCACACTCAACAGCTGGGCTTCAAGGTGTTGGAGTTTTGTCTCAATTGGTACAAAGAGCATGCCTCATACAGTGCCCTTTTGGTACATCTGAAGCCAAAACCACTCTAGTCAAAAGCAGAGTGCTTCCTAGCTTCTTCTTTATCAACTCTCACTGCTTGAGCTGCAGACAACATTGCAGTTTAGCTAGATAATTTGATGCAATTGCATGGATGCAAATGCAATACAAACAAGAATAGAAGAAAGCAAAGCACACCTTTATTAATTACTTCAAAGGCTTGGCTTAAGGCCAAGAATAGGCACAGGGTCAGAATTGCAACTAGTTGTTCACTTACTGATTTGTCCAAGTAAGGATTGGCAAAAAGACATAGGGAGTTTTTGCAACTTGGAAATCACAAGTTTCTTTCTTTTGCTTTCAAGCTGTCTACATATTAAACAAATATGTAGAATATATGAGAATGAGAATATATCTCAGATTTATTTCTCACCCTGATTTCGTATCAGGTTGCCAATACCTCCATAAATGCCACCATGAAAATTCATGCATGTTTTGGAAAGCAGTTTTCTTTATTGCATATATTTTATGTATGTTTCATAATATATGCATTTCACTGTATTTTTCTATTGAATTGATTATTTGTGTTTATTTTAGGAGAAGCATAATAAACAATGATGTGCAAATAAATTAAACAGTGGGGATACAAAAAAGAGAAAAGAATACGATGACCACAGTTTCCTTCTAGTGGTGGGAAATTTAGAAATATGTCTGTGCATAATGCTCTCACAATTTGCAAACTAGCCAAATTGATGGGAAAATGCAATCAGTGTGATTTTTTTAATCCACTTCTAGTGGAAACATCAACTTGCTTTGAAATTTGAATGAAATATGCTGTGCACTTGGCCTCCCTTAAGATATTGGTTTTTTCCTTGCAAAAATGAAATTGATATAAAGCAAGAAAAAGAATCGTACAACTCTCTGGAAGTTGTTGGGATATAGCTCAAAAGCATTTTCCACCTCTGATAATGCTAGGATTGATGAAAGTTGCTATCTTACTACATTTGCATGATTCCTATCTTGGTATATTGGAACAAGAGTTGGCAGACTGGAAACTGGAGACTACTCCTGAATATGTCATATTTGTATAGGAAAAGGAATCTCAGCAGGTGCTGCTTCTCATGAAACTAGAGAACAAGCAGTACATGCTCAAACCCCAGATTCTACTCAACCCTTAAAGATACAGGAGATGTCAGTTTTTAGTCTGGCTGCCATAATAAAGACTCTTGTTGCCTCTTCTACTTTTCTCTTCATGTAAAACAAAGCATTCAGGAAACCCAAGTGGTTTCAATTATTAGCTTGGGATAATTTCTAGAGTTCTTGTGAATCCAGAGATGTGAAGAAGGGCAATGGAGTAAAGCTCCAATTCACACAACAATTAATGGATTTATGGTGGTGGCAACTGGATGTAAGACACTTTGTAAGGAGCAGCAGAAAAGGATTTTGAATAGCTGCAAGAGAATCCGGAGGGATCTTGTGGAAGAGGATTGACCTCTAACTGAAGACCACAAGACTGACTTGCTTAACAGCTTATAGGATTAACTGTGTGAGTGAGGATGCCAGAAGCATCAAGATTTATTATGACTTTACAGAGAGGCTTATCTTGGAGAATCGATCAGATTAAACTGAGTATGTGTTGGAGAACACTGTCAGGGGCTATGATCTTAATACTTTACCCTTTGCAAGGAGCTCCCAGTGGATAGCTAGGTCAATGCAGTGTTTTTGAGTACAACTTGCCTTTAATAAAGGTTATTCAAACTTCCTTCAAAAAAATGCAAGGTTGTTATTGTGTGGTTAATTATAATGATAGGGTTGTTGTTGTTGTTTTAAAAAAGCAACCGTTTCATTATCTATATGTTTTCATTACTATCCAGCATAAGATAAACAATGGTTTCTTATAGCATTTTGAACATGTGTTGGTGCTCTAAAAAAGGAGTGAAAAAATGAACAGTGACATAAATGAAAATGGGAGTTTCTGTATACACTCCAGTGGTCTAAAAATACATAGATCTTAGAATATTTCAGGCATTCCTATGAAATGCTACCCTTTGCACACTATTATTCAAGTGTATTAAATCTTGAGGAGGGGGTGTTTTTGTACACCAACCTCACCTTAACATATCCAACATAGAAGGTTTCTAGGGAACCATATCCAAGAATGTCAAATTTCAGCTTTACATCTGTTTTTGAAAGCAGCATCAATCGTGAAGCCTAAAGGGCAGTGCAGGGTATTAAAACTTTAAAAGAGATTATAAAAAATGTTGGTGTTATAAAGCAGACAGATCTTCAGGGCAGGCTTAGCCACACTTATTTATACCCTGGTTGCTTTTGGCCTGAGATGTCTCAATTTTCTCATGATAGCCCTATCTTAGATGCTCATTACTCCTAATAGAGGAGGGTCTAACAAAACTCTGGGGCCATATAAAGTCTTTAAGACTATTTTGGCAAGGTTTGGTCTCTCTAAACTATTTTTATAACCATTTCCTTGTAAAAAAAAATGACGAGCAAATTGCATCTTTGGAAAACAGCTAGTAGCAGCAATTAACCTCTTAAATAGGTTTCATTCCCACTTACATTGGTTAAAATCAAATAAATTATGAATGCTTGTTCTGTGTTCAGCTGTCTCTACCCCATCTACACTGTCATATAATGCAGTTCAGTGCAATTAAACTGCATTAGAAAACTTCATTCTATGGCAGTTTAGATAGTTCTTCAGTCTATGTATTTGTGTTAGACATCTGTGAGATACCAGAAGATTCCAGGGGTAGAAAAACTGTCCATAGTTACTCTAACACTTGGGTTCTCAAACATTTAAAGCTAAGAGCCAGTTCATGGTCCCCCAGACTATTGGGGGGTAGGATTATAGTTTGAAAAAAAAAAGAATGAATTCTGGTACACACTCACATATCTTATTTATAGTGGGAGGGGGGGGGGGAGAGATGAAAAAACAATGCAATATTTAAATGAAGACCAATTGTGACTGACATAAACTTTCGAGGATTTCAGTGAGAAGTGTGGGCCTGCTTTGGCTGATGAGAAAGTCAAGTTAATTAGGATTGTTGTTGCTGTTGTTGTTTGTTGCTGCTGCTGCTGTTGTGTGCAGTCAAGTCATTTCAGACTTAAGGCGACTCTAAGTCTAAAGTTGAGGACAGGGGGACAGGTAAATGTTATTGGAAGGCCACATAATGCATTCGCCCTGTGGGCCTTAGTTTGGGAACCTCTGCTCTAACACCCTACAAAAGTTGAGGACACCTCCTAAACAATAAGATTTTGAATTGCTGATTCACAGGCCTACCTTCTTCTTCTTCATCATCATCATTATTTCTTACTCCCCTCTCCTCATGGTGGGTTACCACTTCTTAGGCTTTTTAGGCTTATATTCTCAAGCAATGATAACATAATTTATGATTGACTACTGAGAATAACGTTTTACTCATTTTAATGGAAATCACTCCCAAGTGCAGCCTAAGATTCAGACTCGTCTGATATTTTCTGCATTGGTGGGACCAAATGTGACCGTGAAACTTACCACTTATGGCTTTGTAATGTGTACTTACACACATGTCTGTAGGGACTGGGTGCAGCTGCATATGCATAAAGTTCCTTGTACACTGAAACACTGCGGAATTAAGAAAAGTTTGGTTGAAAGTGTGTTGTTCTTTTATTCTGAGGAAATGGTTGCATCTACCGACACCTTTTGCTCAGTCCTAGGAAAATTTACAAAGAATGGTGTACCCTCCAACATTTCACAGATGAAAACCTGGGCACATATGGTCAAGTAACATCCGAATGTAGGTAGGTGGAAAATTTTATTAATGAAAAAGAAGACATAAGTTAGAACAGGCTACAAAAGTTTGCTTTTTCCTCAAACATTGGGAAGGGCAATATTTTATCCTCCTCCTCCTCCTGCCCATAAGTGTATTGAATACAAAGTTTTTATCCACTTTGAATTCAGTAGCAATTGAAGTAAACTAAAGCCATAGTATATTTTGAATAAGGCATCTTTCTTATCAGATTGTCAGGAAGCATGCAGATCAGATTTAAAACAGAATAGCACTTCATGGAATAGCCATGAGTGTCAAGGTCAGACGCCAGCCAATGGATGGAAATACAGTTTATTGTATAAACAACTCAAAAAAGCTCATAAAACAAACATAGGAGCTTGCAACACTTAAACTTCAGTGTGAAAAAGACATTTGAACTGAAAAAACTCCAAAAAACCAAACTGGAGTATAATCCAGATTATCCAGAGATATAATCCGGATTAAAACAAAACTGCTTAGATTCAGCTCAAAATTGCCAGATAACTTGAAGAAGGCAAAACAAACTACAGGCCGAATTCCTAAGAGTCCAACATAAACAGAATCCCAACTGGGCTACAAATAGAGTTTTAAGGCTCAAAACAAACAATGTCCCAAACCAGGCCAAAATTTGCCGCCGGAGGCAAACAAACGGTGCTGGAAACAAAGTAACGAAGGGCAAAGAGTTACTGCAAGGTCAGAAACCAAGCTAGTGGTCAGTAACGGAGCGTAGTTGCAGAACCAGGAGTCAAACGGAATTGGGAGCGAAGAGTAGTTGCAGAGTCAGGAACGAAGCCAGCGGTTGGTAACGGAGCGGAATTGCAGAACCAGGAGCCAGAACCAGGTATTGGGAGCGGAGCGTTACTTCAGGGTCAGGAACGAAGGCAACGGTCGGTAACGGAGAGTAGTTACAGGGTTGAGAACGAAGCCAAGCCGGAATAGGGAGCGAAGAGAAATGCCAAAACGATGTCCAGTCCAAGGTCCAAGATGAGAAGAGAAGTCATCACAGCAAAGTCCTCGTCAATGGGTTGACACAAGTAACCAAAACGACGGAGGCGAACGAACGCATACAGTAATCACAATGCAATCTAAGGAAAACCCACACAGTTCCAGCCCCCGTCGTAGAAATAACCCGGAACGGTTGCACAGTCCCAAGCCAGTCTTCAGGAACACAAACACGAAACCCAATGGTGCCCAAGAACCACCTTGCGACACTCAAGGGCCCAATGGCCAAATGCCCTCAATTTATTTACAACTCGTCTTCAGAACTCGAGCCAGGCACCGCCCTTCCCACAGGTTGCTCCCATTCCTCATCTGAGCTGGAACCATCCTGCCGACGCCCAGACCTACCCACAGCTGTGGAACTATCCCCACTCCTCCAATTAGACCACCTTGGGTCTGATCTTGAAGGACCCCATGTTTCCTCAGCGTCCCCATTACCAGTCTCCCCATCACTACTCTCTGGAGCGCGTGTCCATTCCATGCCATCTTCTTCTGCCTGTACCACATCCCCAACATCCATTTCAAGCCCATCCTCCCCTTCAAAACCCTCAAATGAATCCTCATCTGTTGATTCCTCAAATATCTCTCTAATCCTCTTTCTCTGTAACTCCTCAAATGAGTCTTGCTCCCGAGGAGTCTTTCTTCTCTTCCTGCTACTATCAGTAGTATCGTTGACCCTAGAAGGCTCATTCACAACGATGAGTCTCAGCGAAATCATCCATAACTCCATTTTTGTTCCTGGGTTATAAATGTTATTTCCTAATTGATTATATAATTAAAACATAGACATTCTACAGCACATTTTGTTATAGTTTTTCAAGAATATCTCATAGATTCTCAACCAATTCAACATAGTTTGTGGCATCCATAAAAAATAAAATTTCTGGAGTATAACAACTATTTTCCAAGTAAGTACTGCATAATTAAACAGGAAATAACACATTCAAATCAGGAATAGATTTTTAAAAATGTTGTTACATAGTGTAATCGAGCATGCAATTTTATACCCCGTTTCCTGAGCCCCATGATCAACTGGTGTGAGATCAATAGCTTGTTCGATGGATTGGTTGGTTGTTTCTGATTTTGATTTGCGGTGTTCTTCATGAAAAAAGTGCAAAAAAACCAGTGCTATTATGAAGATAACAAATTGTACTATAGTATGAACTATCATAGCAGCCCCTGCCACAATAAACAAACACACCACATAAGTCTTTGCACATTTGCCTCCAGCAAGCTAACACGACTCTTTTGGTAACAGCATATTCATGAGACTCATTTCTGAAGACATCTGCTCTTCAACCCATGTGGGATTTCAAACATGAGGAATGTGTTACATTGCTGCACTGTCTGAGGAAGGCTGGCATGCATTTTTGTATATGCTGCAAAAAGGGCTCAGCTATTCAAGTGCTAATGGATGGTCTTATGGTATGGGATGTGCATGCAGAGTTAGAACTCCTTTCATAAGGTCCCTCCTGAATTTCTACATGCCCTTTTTACAGCTTGGCAGAATCTGTCTAAAAAGGTTTCAACTCCTAAGAAGGAGAATATTTCACTGAAAAGAATTTTGGAAGCCCCTCCAGACACTTGTGATAACCTAGAACATATGTTTCCTTTCAGCATTTTTGATAGCTTCTTACAGTTGGTTTCCTTTAGTTTAGGCTAGGAATAAAAAAATAAGAAGTTCAGTGACTAATAGAGGTACCTTGAGATTGGAGGCCAGGAGTTCACTTTTCAACCAGGATTTATTTCAAATTACATTGGAGCACATCATGACATGCTAGGATCTGGCTTGTAGCAAGAAAAAGGCATGCCCTGATCATTCTCCTTTCTTTGTTCCTCTCTAACTGCAGAAATGGTTACGCTTTTAGCAAAGCTGGGTCATTGTCTCATTTGATCATATTAGAAATATGAAAAAATGTCCTGATTCCATAGTGCTACGTGACTACAGAAGTGAAAGCTATCCATCCCAATGTCTTTCCCTTTATTTCTCTTACATCATGCCTAAGATATTGGTCAATATTGAACTGTGATTCAGTTTTTCAGGTGTAGTCCTAAATCTGATCTGGTGACCTGAACTCTGTATCAATCAACCATACAGAAGGTCCCAGGAATTGTGTTCCAAAAATGCAACTTTTCAATGCTCTTTGGACGAATTTGAGCAGAAAAATAATTTTGTTGTATGACTAATAATACCTTCTCCCAACATTTTAAATGAAGACATGGTGGTGCTGGTGGGAGATAATAATAATAATAATAATAATAATAATAATAATAATAATAATAATAATAATATACTTTATTTATATTCTGCTCTAGCTCTCTGAAGGGACTCAGGGCAGATTACAGAACACATATATGGCAAACATTCAATGCTGTTATACAGTTAACAAGGATGAGCAATACATAAACGATATATAAACAGAGGTAAAGATCTGAGAAACATTACCATTGTCAACAATGCATTGTACTGTATGTGAACCACAATAAGCTGTACATACTAGAATAGGATCCTAGAGGACATTCTACTGAACTATCTTGCAATTGAAATGACCATCATTCATGTTCTAAGTAATTTAAGTGAGTAATGTGAGTGAAGAGCTTCTTCTGTTTTGGAATTCAGAAGGCAAAATCAATCAATCAATCAGTGGAGACAATCCAACAAGGACAGTGTTTCCACTGAAGCACAACCACAAAATAAAGAGGCCATTTATTGTGCCATTTATTGTCTTGACTTGCAATCTTACGTGAATACTATCTGAATATTGAAGATTATTGAGGAGAAGCAACCAAAGCGGGTATAACTGTTGCGGGCCAGATGTCACTATGATGAGCATCTACTCACCACTCTGGCCAAATCACCTGTGAATGATTTTCTAGTGGTATTTTGAGGATTTATTTTTCATAATATTTAATGCATCTTAGCTTGAGAAATACAAACAAAGGTGGAGAGTGATGGTGGGATTAAAGTTGAAGAGTGATCACTGAGAAGAAAGAGAAACAAACTGGAATATTTGGACAAACCCAAAAAATTGTAAAATGCAAAAAAAAAGGGGGGGGATGTATAAGGAGACATCCTTCTAAAACAACCCAATATGGACTGAATTGTCCTGTGATCCAAAAAATGCTAAGTAAGTGTACATTTAATAGAAGGACTGAAAAATGCACAACGAAGGATGAGATGGGATGTGCTCAAGCTATGAATAGCTTTCTGGAACACTTGAGTCCTTGAGCATTTTCCACTATAATATGTAATTTAAGGACTCAGTCTGTAGTTTTTAAATAATCATTTAGTCACTTAATATATTGAGTGACTGATTAATTTTAAAAGGGCAGCCTAGGGTACTATGTATGGGTGGCACTTCAGCATGTATGGTAAGAATAAGTGCAGTGATCAGAGATTTGCTTCTGTTTCTACTATGGTCCTGTTTAAGTTCATTTAAATTTTTCTAGCAAAGGTTCAATATTAAAACAATGATGGAGAGAAATGTGTTGTCAAGGTAAATAATCTAATTATAAATATTCAAATAAAATCATTTTTGTCAAAAGTCTGCTTATCACAGTGCTATTATATTCAATCAAAATTATTCACAGTGGATGTTGATATATAAAAGGAACATTTGGCTGAATTACTTTGGTGATTGGACTGTTACATATCTTACATTTGACCTCTTCCTCCAGTGAACCAGCACATAAATATCTGGACCTGGGAGACCCCTCAAGTCACCTGCTCCTCAGATCAGAAGGTGATTGTGGCTTTGCTTTTATATGAAACAGCCACAGCACTGCCTGGTCAGAAAGAGCAAGTGTACTAGCCTTTTGCCTCATAAGACCTTGATTTTCATGGAACATGGTCATGGTCGGAGCCCCTAATGGAAAAACAAAGTAAAATGTTTGACTGCTTAGTGTGGTAGCATTAATGACAAATGAAAATCCAGATTTCAGCTGATCGGATGGCTTGCAGGTAAGCATTGACTGGCAATTATCAAACTTCAATGTAGAACTGAGTGGATTACATCCTTCTATATTCCATAAATTGATAGCTTTGCTTTTGAAGTAGTCAATGACTTTATATAGTACCAAGAGACCTTTAACACCTTTCTGGTTGGTTGAAACACTTTCCTCTTACAGGAAAAATTACAAACTATCTTACCTTTTTAAAGGAATGATTGAATCAACCTGTTTTTAACCCACACTTGACTATACATGTCCTCCTACTCATCGCAGTGTTGTTCGATTAATCTCTGCTTTCAAATAAGATTAAGAGTTTTTTCTTTCTTTCTTGATGCAAGAGAGAGGTCAAACTCCATATGTGTAGATTCTAGCCTTCAGCAATGTGTCCCATTATGAGGTAAGAAATTAGATCTGTTTGAAAGATAAAAACATTGGTAAGCAGTCAGCAAAAGTTATAAATGAAATTGAAGATCTACAGTTGCACTGTTTTTAAATTATTCCCCAAACTTCATGTTTCTAACTCCTTTCCCAGAAATTAACTTGATAACCTAAGTTCCTTCCTCTCAGTTCCTCCTTATTTATTCTACACACACCGCTCACATTAACAGCTTTCCATAATGGTGTTGTCTTTCTCTCCACTTACATCTTCTCCTATTCCCCAGCCTACCAATCACAATCAGTCTCTCCCAACTGTCTACTCTAGCTTCACTGCACCATCTAATGTGCTTTTGGCAGTAGGAATAACCAGAAAAGAAAAACATTTTGAGGAACATCTCCATTCATAAATAGACCCACTATTCATACTACTACAACAATATGAAACAGTGTTTGTTCCTTTTCTTTTGATATGCCACAGATGAATTAGTCAGACATAAATGAGCAAGTGTGTACTAAACATCTGGAGATTTATTTGCATAACTTGACTAATGCCTACAAGTTGTCAGTTTTTTTCCTGCCGCATTTTTTTATTTGAACAATCTGATGCTAATTCTCAGAGAATGAGATCTCCTCACCGAGTTGGATTGGACAATGTTGGGTGTGCCGTCCGCCGGACAATAAAAAACTATAAAACTGAAACGTGCTGTCCTTTATCCGGGCGAACTGCAAATCCCTATAAGCTGTCCTATAGATATTGAACGACTGAGTCTGGATAACTTCAAAAAAGGATGTTTATTCATACAAGGTTGTAAACCTGGCACAGATCTTAAAGTTGCAGAAAATGAAACAAATTTCCATAGGTTTTAGTTGCAGAATTATCCCTGGTTCCAGAAGGCAAAAGTGATTATAAAACCACTATACCCTAATCACGCTGCCTATATTAGAAGGAGAAACTCTTTCCTTCCCTATCTTTACAGCAAAGATTAGTTCTAGAAGCGATGGAATAACTTTGCTCCTCTAACTAGATTTCCTATTCCAGATCAATATAATTCAATACTTATCTAATTTGGATAGGCTTAGATTGGCCTGGTTTTGAGGATGATTTGTCCCAGTTAGCTTTGCACAGCTCCAGCACGTTGGAAGACTATAGCCAGAATGAAACTCTAAAATGGAGACTAGACCCTGGTAAAAAGGGCGGTCCTAAGATGTTGCATTCTTTGACCAATCACTGCAAAGAAAACTGCAGCCAGCACTTGCAGATTCCAAGCCATTTCTCCTAGGCTTTTGCAGCCAGAGGCTCAAACAAAATGTAAAGGAAGGAAAACAAACAAACGACCAATAGGTAAGGCAAACCATCGTCCTGGGGGACGGAACACTCCCCGCTAAATTCCCAGGATGTGGGAATTTACCAATCAAAAACATACAAACACCTTTGTATACACAACAATACAAACACTAGAACTTTAAACATCTCCAATAAGCAACACGAGGTCACTAATTGGTCTGTCCAAAATGGACACTTTGCCTCTGTTGCAAGTCTTTAATTGAACTTTCCTGACCTTACCGTCCGGGCAAGGAAAGGTCTTTAATACAATGCCCATGGGCCACGCATGGCGGGGCAAGTCTTTGTCCTTTAACAACACAACGTTGTTAACCTCAATGTTGTCCTGTGGGCTTTGCCAGATTCTTCTAGCTTGAAGCTGGCTTAAGTACTCAGCTTTCCACCTTTTCCAAAAGTGGTTGGCCAAGGACTGCACCTGTTTCCACAGGGCACGGTGAGTTCCGTCCGGAACTGGCAACATGACGTCCTTCCATCCTGGCACCTTTTGTGTCAAAATAAGTGCAGGAGTCAGTGGTTGTAAGTTCTCAGGGTCACTGGTAAGGGGAACCAGCGGCCGGTTGTTGATAATTGCGGTAACTTCCGCCATAAGTGTCACCAAAACATCATGCGTCAATGACCTATGACTCAAAAACATGGCATTAAGGATTTTGCGACTAATACCAATCATCCTCTCCCAAACACCACCCATGTGGGAGGCGTGAGGAACATTGAAAGTCCACATAATTTGTTCAGTATTCGTAAAGTTCTGAACCTTTGGGTCTCTCCCAAACCTAGACACACAATTGAGTTCTTTGGTCGCACCTACAAAATTGGTGCCACAGTCCGACCGAATTGACTTAATTGGCCCTCTGAGGGCTATGAACCTTTTTAATGCGTTTAAAAATGATGAAGTGTCCATCCCTTCTATGACTTCTATATGGACAGCTCGTATTACTAAACAAGTAAACAAAACTGCCCACCTCTTGTTATTTACAACACCACCCCTGGTTTTCCTAGTGACAACCTCCCAAGGACCAAACACATCGATTCCCACATGGGAAAAGGGTGGGTCTGTCAAAGTCCTATCCTGAGGTAGTTCTGCCATCAACTGACTTTGACAGTTTCGCCTAAGGCGCCTGCATTTAACACATTTGAAAATACAACTGTTGACCAACCTTTTGGCATTAACTACCCACAGACCTTCATTTCTAAGGGCTGCCTCAGTTAGAGTTCTACCCTGATGATGGATCCTTTCATGGTGATGCCGAGCGAGCAGCAATGCAGTGTGACTATTAGGGGGTATGATGATGGGGTTTTTTATGCACGCCTTGAGTTTAGCTTTGGCTAACCTTCCTCCAACTCTCAAAATACCCTCCTTGTCTAGAAATGGGTTTAACTCATTTAGAAGACTTTGATTAGGGATGTTGAGCCCTTGCTCTAGCCTAGCTATTTCCTGCTTGAAAGCAGATCTCTGTACTGACTTGAATATGACGCTCTTAGCCTTTATCATATCCTGGACCTGTAAAGGCTCACTATCTTTGCAAGCTAAACGATGTATAAGCCTAGCAACTGCTCTAAGAAGACTGTGCCACTCCGAAAAACGTTCAAAACGGTGTGGTTCCAGGCAAGATCTTTGGCCCATCTTGATTTCTGTGGTCATCTTGCAAACTTTCACCTCTGGAACGGACTCGGGCAATTCTGTATTATCGGTGGGAGAAAAGGCTGATGGAAAATTGACTTCGGTCAAGCATCTGGGGCCTGTCAGCCAACTTGAACTTAACACTCGTTGAGTTGAAGCTCCTCTGGAAGCGATGTCAGCTGGGTTGTTGCTGGTGGCGACGTGGTGCCACTGGCTAGGCGTAGAACTGGATAGAATGTTGTTGATTCTATTAGCCACATACACCTTGAATCTTTTGGTTGTGTTGTTGATGTAACCAAGCACAACTGTACTGTCCGTGTGGAAATGGACATCTTGAAACAAGTCTCCTATCTCTTGCTGGATGATGCGCCAGAGCTGGACAGCAAGAACTGCTGCACACAATTCCAGCCGGGGTATTGAAGTTCCCATAGGAGCTATTTTAGCCTTTGCCATGATGAATCCTGCGTGACAAAAATCTCTGTCCTTTTGTCGCATGTATGCCACAGCTGCTATAGCTCGCTCAGATGCGTCACAGAAGATGTGAAGTTCTGTGGTGGGTTCTATCATTACCTTGCAGGGCACAAATTGTCTGGGAACTGCGATGGTTTCCAGGCCTTCAGCTTGGGCAGTCCAGTTTGACCAAGCTGTTTTCATTGATTGAGACAGCTCTTGATCCCATCCTATTTTTTCTTGGATCACCTGTCTGAACAGAAGCTTAGCAGTGATCAGGACAGGAGCAGCTATGCCTAAGGGATCAAATATCCCATTGATGGCGGAAAGCATCTGTCTCTTAGTGTTCACAAACTGAAATTTAGATGCTCTTAACGAAAGATGGTCCGATTTTACATCCCAGAGAAGTCCTAAACTAGACTGGGAGCTTAACCCTTTGAATAGCTCATGAACATTGCTTTCCGCTAAGTCTTCAGAAGGAAAGGCTTGCAAGATTTGTCTGCTGTTGGATAATAGTTTGTGCAGGCGAATGTTGGCACCTTTTAACAAAGCCTGCAGCTCATGCACTATTTGGATGGCTTGATGAACGGAGTCGAACGAAACCAGAAGATCATCCACGTAGAAGTTGTGGTTAACTATGCTGGCGACTTCTGGACTGAACTGGTGCCCAAACTCATCTGCGGTTCTTTTGAGGCAGTAGTTTGCAACGGCTGGAGACGGGGTATTTCCAAAGACATGTACGCGCATCTGAAAAACCCGAACGTCACACAAATTTTGAGTGTCCGCGTACCACAAAAACTTGAGGTACCTGCGATGATCAGGACGAACTAAAAAGGCGTAAAACATCTTGTGGATGTCTGCAATAACAGCAAACTCTTTCTCTCTAAATCTCAAGATGACTCCGAGCAAACTGTTTAAAAGATCTGGTCCCTTTAGCAAAACATTATTAAGAGAAATGCCTTGGCATGCGGCACTGGCATCGAATACAATTCGGACCTTGTTAGGCTTTTGGGGATGCGTGACCTTATGGAAAGGCAGGAACCAGTTTTCTTCATTGACCTCACTTTGATCAGAGACCTCGGCGTAGTTACTTTGGAACATGTCTTCCATAAAGCCAACGATTTGCTCCTTTACCTTGGGGTCTTTCTGCATCTTCTTCTTCAGTGACCAGAGTCTATTTTCTGCCACATGCCTGTTGTTTGGCAAAGTGGGTTTTTCTGCTTTAAAAGGCAGAGGGGCTATCCAATTTCCCTCGGGACTCCGGGAAACTTGAGAGTTCATGATCTCTAAAAACCTCTGTTCATCTTTGGAAAGCGCTGTAGTTTCATCCCTTTCGGAGACTTCAAAGATGGAAGAATACTCTGGTGTTATCCCCTGACAATAGACCGAGATATGACTCAAACAGCTATGCATTAGTGTGGGGCGACTGCCTTGAAGCACGTGCGCTTGACGAGTGCCCACCGACGATGGAGGGTGCATCCTATTTATGCACACTGGGCCTGTAACTGTCCAGCCTAGTGGTAGCAGCTGAGCAATGGGCGCCCCTGGAGGTCCCTTAACTTGGTCGTTCACATAGAACAAGTTCGGACAGTCCGCACCAAGCAGAAGGGCAATGTCCACATCTGGACGGAAAGCAGGTAAGGTGTTCTTCAGCTTTCGCAAGTGAGGATGGGCTTCCACGACTTCTCTGGTGACAATCTGCCTTTTGTTCCGGGGAATAGAGGAACACTCAATGAGGTCTGGTAACTCGAACAGTCTCTTCTGGTCACAAGAGGAGACAACAAAGCCGGATGCTATGCGACCCTGCAACTTCTTCTTCCCTACACAGGTGGACATGGTGTAGTCGACCGTCTGGGTTTTTATGTCAAACAGTTGGAAAAACTCTGGAGTCGCCAGGGAGGCGTCGCTTTGTGAATCCAAAGCCACGTAAAGTCTCTTTTTAAGCCAAGGTCTTCTGGCTGGATATACATCTGCTAGGCAGATGGGATGGCAGACTCTGAACTGGTGCACGTCAGAGCATAGTTCAGTACAGGCGACCGATGGGGCATCCTCCTGCATCCGTGACGCGGTCTGCATGTTGGTGGCTTCAGTAGATGACCCTTCTTTGAAAGACGTGTCCCCTTTGGCGCGGGAGACAGCGTCAGAGTTGTGCATCGCGGTGCAATGCTTAAGGCTGTTACACCTTGCGCATTTGACGTCCTCTTTGCAGTTGGATGCAAAGTGAGGAGTTGCTCCACAGCACCTAAAACATATGCCCAGCTTCTGTACAATCTGTTGTCTTTCTTTATAAGGCTTCTTGCCAAATTCCCGGCAGTTGGCCAAACTGTGAGGCTTTTGGTGAATGGGGCAGAGCACCTCCTTCACCTCTGACTTGGATTCGTTGGCCCTGTGCTGAGTTTCAACAGCCTTAACACTAACCGGTCTTTTGGCCTCTCTGGATGGTTTTTTCTCCACTTTAGGTGCCTTCTCTGGCTGGGTCCCTTGGTATAAGGTGGGGAGGCCCGTCTGCGGATCATTCCTTTCTCTGGCCGCCCTGGTGATGAACTGGACCAAATGAGAAAATGGAGGGTATGCCTGGGAGTGGGCCTCCTTGTAGTTGAGGCATCCTGTCCCCAGCGTTCTTGCAAAGTGAAGGGCAGCTTGGTCAAGATCTGCCTCTGGGACAGGTGCTGATCGAGGCACTTCAAACCGGGCAGTTCTGGATTCTCCTTGGCCGACTCTAATTCCGTAAGGAGATCGCTAAGGTCCCACAAGAGTTTGAAGTCTTTGAGTTTTAAAGCTGGGAACCTTTGGAGCTTGTCCATAAGAGATGCTTCAATCTCTGTGCTGGCCCCATACCTCTGCTGCAACCTGGCCCAGGCCTTTTCCAGGGCTTTGTCGGGATCAGCTACGTGGGCTGCGTAGATCTTCTTAACTTGTGAGGATGAGGCTGGGCCCAACCATGCAGCCAGAAGAGTCAGTTCTTCCTCAGGCAATAACTTTAAGTCTCTGATTGCTCTCTGGAAGGTGGCCTTCCAGAGAAGAAATTCCTCAGGCTTGTCCGAAAACTTTTCGACACCCTTGTCCTTAAGATCTCTTCTGGGGCTTCTGATGATGGAGACAAGCTGGGACTCTGGCGTCGAAGGGAACAATTGAGGAGTTTGCTGTTGTGGAGTGGACTCCCACCGTGCACCTTGCGTCAACCTTTGGCCTCTTGGAGGGATGACATCGACCACTGACGAATCGGTGGCTCCCTGTGCAGCTGTCTGTAAGGGCCAACTAGCACTTGGCCTTGAGGCCCTGATTGACTGACCTAGGGATTTAGCAGGAGGCACAGGTAGCTCGGGCAAGGGTGAGCTCCCCGCTATGACGCTCTGCTCTGCAGGAAACTCAAAAGTGACTTTGGGGCCCTGCTCTGGGTAAGGAGAGAAGTCTTCCTGTTCCTCATCCGAAAACTGGCTATTTAAGCTATTAAGATGCACAAGCACCTTGGAAGAAGGGTCCTGCTTCGGCAACTGACTTACATTTTCTTCTGTGAGTGGCTCAATTAGGGCCTTGGCCAAAGTCTCAGCCCTTACCTTTTTGGCAGTAGCATCCATCCTTATTCTAAGCATTTCTATTTCACCTTGCCTTTGGGCCTGTTCCATTTGCATTTCGCTTTGTCTACGGGCCTGTTCTATTTGCATTTCGCTTTGTCTACGGGCCTGTTCTATTTGCAGTCGTTGCTCTTCTTCTTTAAAGGGAAGGGTGAGATCAGCTGCCTTAGCATCAGCCTCCGCCCCCGCTACCTTGCTCTTTAGCTTCAGACGTGCAGCCTCCTTAATGTGCAAGGCAGCTAGGGAAGAGATGGCACTCCCAGCAGCAGAAGACTTGCTAGAGTGGCTATGTTTAGATGATGCACACTCCCTTAGTTTAGATACCTGGCTAGAGCGGTTGGACTTAAGACTAAGTGCCACAGCAGGTGATTTTAAAAGATTGGTCTCATGGCTGCATAAGGAAGACTGATTTCCTTTTGGCTCAGACCTTAGATTAACAGATGGAGAACTAAATTCCAAGGCATCTAGAATTGCCCTCACCTTATTTTCTTTCTCATTAGTGTCAGCTAAGACACTCACTATTTCTAACTCTGAATCCTTGGCGTTAATGCGCTCGAGGACCTGGACTATCTTAGACACCAAACCCCTCCAGAGACCGAAGGTCTCTTCAAGGTCGGTCTGTAATATGGATGGCACCCTTGTAATACCCAAGCTCTCAATTCTGTCCATCAATGTTACAATTCGCTCCCATGCCGAACCTAACCTCACATGGAGGAGCTCCTTTTCATCTATTAGATGGGCTAGCATCTTGGCTGAAGGGTGCTTTATCCTTTGGGGCCTTTCATTCCTACTTTCAGCCTCAGAAGGAGGTATACCATCTGTATCATCTTGAAATTGCATAGACATTATGTATTCTTAATAGCAAGTAAATTTACAACAAAGGCAAATGCAATATACCTGCAAGTAAATTTACAATAAAAGCAAATTCAATATATAATACAATTCACAGCACTTAACCATAGCAATATATATCACTAAGTAACTATACTTTACAAAGATTGTGACCTTTGGCGCCAAACTTTGGTAGGCAAGCTGCAAAATGCCAACTGACAGCAACTTGCCACTTGATACCTCCCTTGCCCGAGTGACGTAAACTGCCAAAATGGCGACTTCGCCAAATTTTCAAGCACCTTGTGCTCCGCGGCTCGAGGCCTGCCGCCGAAGGAGCACCGAGGCTGGCTTTGGAAAGGAGGAGAGAAGAGACGCCTCCTCCCCGCTGTGAAGGGAGGTCACCACCGCAGGACGATGAGACAGGTCACCACCGCAGGTCAATGAGGCAGGTCACCACCGCAGGATGATGAGGCAAGTCACCACCGCCGGACCATGAGGCAGGTCACCACCGCCGGGCGACTGTCCCGGCCGAGATCCTAGCCACTGTGAAGACTCAGCCAGAACTTTCTTTTGGAGTTGCCAGGCTTATCTGGGTCCCGGCCTGGTGCTTCTGGACTCACCACCTCTGTGTGAGCCCAAAGACTGCTGCTGGAGCTCCGCGGCTCGATACCTGCCACCGAAGGAGCTCGGGGTAGATTGCTGGGTTTTGCACAGCCGTGCAATTGCAGAAACAGCCGCAGCTGAAGAGCAGGATACTGCAGAGGCTGAAGGAATGGCAGCAAGCTTCACTGCAACAGACCAACAAAATCAAAGTCTCTATGGCCGTGCAGGCTAGCTCAAGCGGAAAACCGCTGATCGACCTCAAAACTCTGCCGTCCGCCGGACAATAAAAAACTATAAAACTGAAACGTGCTGTCCTTTATCCGGGCGAACTGCAAATCCCTATAAGCTGTCCTATAGATATTGAACGACTGAGTCTGGATAACTTCAAAAAAGGATGTTTATTCATACAAGGTTGTAAACCTGGCACAGATCTTAAAGTTGCAGAAAATGAAACAAATTTCCATAGGTTTTAGTTGCAGAATTATCCCTGGTTCCAGAAGGCAAAAGTGATTATAAAACCACTATACCCTAATCACGCTGCCTATATTAGAAGGAGAAACTCTTTCCTTCCCTATCTTTACAGCAAAGATTAGTTCTAGAAGCGATGGAATAACTTTGCTCCTCTAACTAGATTTCCTATTCCAGATCAATATAATTCAATACTTATCTAATTTGGATAGGCTTAGATTGGCCTGGTTTTGAGGATGATTTGTCCCAGTTAGCTTTGCACAGCTCCAGCACGTTGGAAGACTATAGCCAGAATGAAACTCTAAAATGGAGACTAGACCCTGGTAAAAAGGGCGGTCCTAAGATGTTGCATTCTTTGACCAATCACTGCAAAGAAAACTGCAGCCAGCACTGCAGATTCCAAGCCATTTCTCCTAGGCTTTTGCAGCCAGAGGCTCAAACAAAATGTAAAGGAAGGAAAACAAACAAACGACCAATAGGTAAGGCAAACCATCGTCCTGGGGGACGGAACATTGGGAGTATATAATAATAATAATAATAATAATAATAATAATAATAATAATAATAATAATACCATGAAAGGAAATACAAGTTTCAGTTCTTATGTGTAGATACTTCTTTAAAAAAATTCTAGTTCAGAATAACATTCCAGTTCAGAATAGATATATCCAGGTTAATGAAGAGGTTTTGTTTAACTTGCATTCCATTTTTCTGACAATGACTCTCAAACTGAAACATATGTTAAAGGCAGAACCAAAATCTATGTCAGAATGAGACCAGCAAGTAGGTCACATGAACAATAATTAGATACTGAGCACTAGAGCGCATTGATTTATCACAGGAGTTCCATGGGCTCAGCTATAACGTAGCTCATTTTATAAGAGCTTTTTGCTCTGAAGTTTGCTCCCTGGTAAATATTAGCTTGTGGAAGCTTGGAAATAAATGTCTATAAAGGTGTAGTAATTTTCAAACATTATATTTTTAAGACATGTTTCTTCATGGGCTTTCTTCCACCCCTTCCTGCAGTTACCTCAAATTTAGCATTGATCCACACAAAGCTAGGATACAGAGTAATGAATAAAGTTCTCTCTGCTTCCTATCTGTGCTGATAGTAATCTAGAAGTCTGGATGAACTAAAAAGAGCTGCAAGTTATGAGGAATTGGATATTGCCTCCAACAAAAATCTTTGTCAATGATTTCTATATAGTTTCCAGCATCATCCTAGTGCCAAGCAATTCATACAGAGATCATTATACAATCTCCCAGTGTGGTGGTGTTCATTTCTGCAATGCCTTTTCAGATTGTGTGTGTGTGTGTGTGCAAGCAAGCCTATTATTAAAGGCTATTTTTGGTTATTTGTATACCTCTGACTTGATGTTTAGGTGTTTCAAATGACCTATACAGACACCTATAGAAATCCGTGAACATGAGCATTATGTATACCATATTATGATATATCTTTTCTAACCAAGACATTGTATAAAAGCATCAAGCACCCAAACCAGAACTGTGCCAGGCTTTGTAAATGTCAGGGTGAATTCCATCACACTGTTCCCTGTAGATTTCCCCACATGATGCCCATTATCCTGGCTCATTTCGGAGAGAGTAAATTTCTACTCATAATGAACTTTTCTTCATTTTCAATTGTTCTGCCACCCAACACAATGCCTCATGCTGAGAAACAACATGGGAATGTGTCTTTTTAAAATTAAAAGTGAGGAAATGCAGGAAAGAACAGATTGGGAAACGGAGCTAGGAGGACCCAAATGGAACACACATCTTCCACTCATAAAAGAGAAAAACAGACAAGAATGCTTGAATTGAATTGAATGGATGTGCTTCAGTTTCCAGATCAGGCCAGACCCTCAGATTCCAGATTCCCAAACCTGCCAAAGAGGCAGGGCTGTATCTGGGGGGTGGGGGGTGGGTTAGGGGTTCAACCTCCCCCAGAATCTTTCAAAAAAATTTAAAAACTGCTTTACTCATGAATGTTAACTGATTAATCAAATCCCCATAAGTATCCATTGAAGTTTATCTCTCTTGAGTGTCCACTGAAGTTTATCGAAGGAACCTGATTTCTAAATTATTTTGCATTATGGAACTACATTATGATTCGCTAAAAAAGGTTTACCCCCCCCCCCCCCCACACACACACACACATTTTTTTTCTGGCTATGGTTCTGCAGAGAGGTGATGTTACAAGGATAAGGATACTACAAAAAACATTCTCTGGTGAAGTTATTAAGTATGATACGCTTATTATCAATCATAGTTACATAGAGTGTGTCATTCAAATCAAAAAACACCAATGTTTAACCAATGAGGATACTCATATCTAAACACTTTTCAAGGCAGTGTGCCCACCTTACTTTGAGCACTAGAGAAAATAAAAAGGTAGACAAAAGGAATATATACCATAAAACAATGTATGAGGCACTCGTAAGGCACTGTAGTAGTATTCATGAAAGGCATGTAGAACTATTATTATGGAAAGTATTTCCTAGCCACCCATGGGTCTACAGCCTTGCAAAGTGTCATGCTGCTTTCAGACTTCAATAAGCAAGCCTTGTAATTGTCTTGAGTTTGTATCTTAAATGGCTACAGCTTACTTCAAACTATAATGATGAAAGAGGCAGCTAAGTTAGATCATTAAATAAAAAGAAGCTTTGAATCTCGGGAGACATCTGAACATGTAGAAGTAGTTTATTAGTCTTTCTTTCTCCCCTCAAGTCAGTCATTATGCTGTAATACTAATCAACTGCCTATTATTTTGCATTGTTATCTCATTTTTTTAAAGTCCTCTATGCATAGGCAAATATTGGCAGGGCAAATTAAGGCCTAGCCTTACAAAAAGAAAATTGTAGTGAGTAAGATAAGTGTCCTGCAGATCAACGAAATGATGTATGGAGTCACTGCCCGAGTCAGTTCAAGAGATGCCCATGCTGAGCCTTGTTTTATCTATCACATCAATTTTGGTGCTTAGTCACCAACAACGATTAACTTGTAATTCCTTTTTCTTTTCCATTACTAAAGGCACAGCTAAAATAGACCATGATTACAATAGAATGAGGGGTAATCTTTTGTGGTGCGACTGTAACTTTTTTATTACTCTTTAGTTACTTCTGTAATGATTGGAGACATGTAGTCTCATTAATTAGTTATGGTTTGCATCACAGTCTTGTGATGCATAGCACTGTGATGCTTTTGAAACACTGTAGTTACTTCTGCATAATGGGGAAAAACTTAAAAAATATTTTTAAAATGTCAATTTAACTAATTAACTATTTGGGGGCTATGATTGTAGCTAATTACAAATTGTAACAAGTAAGTAAGTAAGTAAGTAAGTAAGTAAAAGTTTATTTGTATACCGCCCTCTCTCCCGAAAGGGACTCAGGGCGGTTTCCAATATAAAATCAGCATAAAACATTGTACAACAAAACACTGAAAACACTATAAAACGCTATAAGAATTAAAAACAAAAACAAAACATAACAATTGACTAAAACAATCACATAAGCAGAAGGAATATAATCACTCAAATAACATATGAATCTTCAAAGAAAAAAGACCACTGGGATGGAGGAGAGGATGGCCTGGAGGGACCACTAGAACTAAAATACCATGTTATATTCTAAGATGCTTTTGGGCAGAGGAATATAGTGCAATGTTTCAAGTCAAAGAGATGGCCTGTGCAACTACTATAGCTATGGGCTCGGTTATCCAAAGGCGCAGCGGAAGAGCCAGGTTTTAAGCAGCTTTCCCAAACTCTGCCTATACGATACAGAATAGAGCCTTCTCTATCAAAAAGAAGACCACACATAACACTTCTATGGCACAGAGGGATCAGAAGAAGAATCTTTCTTGCCTAGCATTCTCTTTTCTCAGAAGCTTCCAAGAAAAGTATTCAAACTATTCTGCTTCTCTATTATTGATCGCTACAAATGAATATGCAGAGGTATATTGTCAATAAACAAATAGCCCTGCAGATTTTATGAATTGTAGACCAAAAGGGTAACCTTTATAGGCTCTTTCTTCTCACTTTAGGTTTTCAAATTAAGGTTGTTCAGAAAATCAATGTGAAGGGTATTTTGGAAAGGGAAATGGCTGAAGAGGACAGATCAGTGATGGCTTTCTTGATACATATACAAAAGAATCTTTAAATACGTATCAGATCCTGTTTGAAAGATTCATTGATTAGGTACAACATGCCAGTGGAATAGCTTCCATTCACTTCACAAAAATAAAAAAATATTTTACCCCCATGGTGAAGAATTTCCTGCCAAGTACAACAGAAAAATGAATTTCTCATGCCAGTTATACATGCTGCATCTGGGAACATATGAAATTTGTTCAATGTTGTTACTGTTGTTTGTTTTGGCCACGTAGGTAGATCATTATAAAGTTGTTTGTCATCATTGGATATGTGAATCTTAAATTCAGCATCCTGTCATTTGCAACAATGAGTATTTTTCTTAGTGTTTTCTCAGCTGCAGAAAAAAAAAGATTTATGTGAAAACTTTGAGAGGTATTAACAGTAATATAAAGTAATACGTTCATTATCTCTAACAGAGCCATATTAGGATGATTCACTCGGACCCAGAGCATCATTCTTCCTCTCACTCAATTATAGACAGCTTCTGCATGTCAGCATATTAATTCTTCTTAAAAGCTCTTCCAAGCTCTGCTCTGCGCAGAGCCTGGAGTACAATGATAACAAGGGAATAGTTAAATGAGGGGAAAATAACTCTTTTGAGCCAAAGGCAGTGAAATGGTATTCTACTGGTTCAGTGTGTTCAGCTTGATGGGCAGAATGTTTTGCTTTCTTTAAAACTAGAACAGTCAATGCTGTCAGGTCTCATTATAGAATAATTCATTACATGTGTAAAGCCCGAATCCAGTTCAGTATAGGTTGAATCAATTCATGGAGGTAGAATCAGGATCACACAAACTTCCCCCACCCAAACTCTGTTCATTAGTCAATTCTGTCTATAAAAAGCTGTACCTGCAAAATGCAGAATGCCAAGTTGCAGGTACAAAAGCTGCTTTCATGGCTAGGCACTACGATTGACAAGTGAAGATCAGAGCAGAGCCTGTCATTGTAGCCCTTGTCTCAATTCTTCACACTTACAGAACCTGTATTCCGAACACCTGGCAGGGCTGTAGAGATGCAATAATTGAGTACACACTCTTTAAGACCTAATTCAAAACTTGAATATATTCTATATGTCTCAATTCCACCCTGATACAGTAAGGTATGCAAAGGGAACCCCTTATAGTTTGGGGAAAGTGGCATTTCTTCTTAGACTGGCATAGACTTTCTCTTTTTATGGCCGAGTACATCCAGAGTATTTTATTGCCATCTGGACAGGATTATATATTATTATCACCTTAACATGATACAGCCTTTAAGAACTTGTCCCAAACTACCACTTAATCATCTCTTGGATAGAAGAGCCATGTCATTATACAGTGGCTTACAATGGCATATATATGGTTTTCTAACATAATTGTATGATTTAGATAGCATGGCTGTTTAATGTCATGGATTCCCCAAAAGAATACTAGAAATAGTAAATTTGATGGAACGGTCAGGGATTCCATGTTAGAATTATTCCTATCTAGTTCTTCTCTAAGAAACTAAAATCCACGGTAAATAATGACATAGAAAAAGAGGATAAGTGATTGAATAATGAATTGAACTGAAACTATGTTAGAGCCAAATTAGCCGGTAAAATTGTCAGACAATTAGTAATTGGCATTAACCCTTTTTACATTACAAAATTATAGCAGTATGCATCTTCTGAAATCCTTGAATTTGCAGATTTGGTAGTAGGATTTAGAATCCTAGCAACTCACCAAACTACAAATAATAGGATTCAATGGAATATCATCATGGCAATTAAGCTGCATTCTTATAATTGAATACTGTGAAAGGGGCAATAGTGTGGAGTTATTCAAAATAAATTACAGGAAGTTGGGGTTAATATGGATTGGGAATATGACAAAATTGTTTACACACTAAAGCAGGGGTCCTCAAACTTTTAAAGCAGAGGGCCGGTCCACAATACTTCAGACTGCTGAGGGGCCGAATTATCATTTGAATAAAATGACGAACAAATTCCTATGCACACTGCATATGTGTTATTTGTAGTGCATACAACAATAACAATGAAAGAACAATACAATATTTAAAAATGAAAGCAATTTAAACCAATATAAACCTATCAGGATTTCAATGGAAAGTGTGGGCCTGCTACTGGCCAATGAGATAGTCAAGTGAATTAGGATTGTTGTTGTTGTGTGCCTTCAAGTCATTTCAGACTCTGGGCGAGCCTAAGTCTAAAATTATTTATTTATTTATTTATTTACTGCCTTTATTTGCTACATTTTTATCCCACCCTTCTGACCCCGAAGGGGTCAGCATAGCACAATATATAGCATAGCACAATATTAGCATTATATATTACTATATTGAACTATACCACTATACTGTAATATTACTGTATATGTAATATATAACATATTAATATTATTATGTGGTATTATTATTAGTATTATATTGTATAACATTATAATATTTTTATCAATATTATATGTATATACAATATATTATATTATTAAAACTGATATAAAAATCTATATATATAAAAGAGTGATGGAATCCTGGCGACCGCCAAAACAACAAAACTAAACACCCCACAACCTCGAAAATTGACAACAAAACCCATCATCCATGCCTCTAGGTTGATACAACAAAAAGATAAGAAAATTAAAGTTCTAATTAGAGGGAGAGGAATAATTGTTTTTATCCAATTGCTGACAGTTAGAAGGCTAAGCTCCTCCCACTTGGTCTCCTAGCAACCCACTCACCCAGGGGACAGGCAGATTTAGGCCTCACTTAGGCCTCTTCCACACTGCCTAGAAAATACAAATTATCAGATTTTAACTGGATTATATGTGTAGACTCAAGGCCCTTCCACACAGCTATATAACCCATTTATAATCTTATATTATCTTGCTTTAACTGGATTATCTGGACTCCACACCTTTACCATTTACCTTAACTACCACCAATTCCTCAATACTTTATTTCCCATACCACCATACTTCGCCACAGCAACGCGTGGCCGGGCACAGCTAGTATATTATAAAACTAAGGGCGGGGGGCCAGGTAAATGACCCTGGAGGGCCGCATCCGGTCCCCGGGCCTTAGTTTGGGGACCCCTGCACTAAAGCCTGTATTCTTCCCTATAACACATTTTCATTTAAATATGTAGCTGTTGTAGCTCAGCAAGCGTCAGAGGATTTTTTTGATGATGGGTCAGAGATTGAGGTAGATGATTCTTTCAAAGTGAGGAGTCTTTGAGTGATCAGAGAGAGTTGCAAGCAGATGAGACTCATGTTGTGGATTCCTGTGCTCATTCCCAGGCAACAGGGGAAAGTGAAAGTTCCTGTTCCCTTGAGAAAAGGCCTTGGGCTGATGAGGAGTGTTCTCAGGGAAACTAGATTAGGCCTGGAAACACAAGTAGTGAAAAATAAACAAACAAGATATTATCAGAGAATCCGAGAAAAGACCTTGAAGTCCAGGTGTCTTTGGCATGATTTCATGGGTGCCTGGATGGACTTAAATTAAGTAATGTGGGCTTCAAGCCTCTCAGAGGAGACAACGTTGCCATAAGGGATGGCTCACCTGTCTCTGCTCTCAAGTCTTTGATTCAAGTATTCTCAAGTTTCCTGTTCTGATTCATTCCTTTGTTTCCTAAAAGGGTTTACCTTGGAAAAATCTTGTTTTTGTGTTTATGGATTCATGTATGAAGAACTGCTGTGGATTTTGGTTGTCTTGACTTTATGTACTTTGTCATTTTTGGATTACTGCTATTTTGTACTTTCTATTCTACTGACCCTTTTGGACTTGCTCTTTTCCCCTTTTTATCTGATTTCTTTAATAAACATTTTAGATAGACTTATTGGACTCTGGTGTGATGCTGGGTGGAAAGTTGTTTCAGTGCTAGAGTGCAACAGTAGCACTGCTTGGGAGGAAACTGCACATGTAGGGCCAATATAAAAAACTTAATATGGATCCGAGGACCACATAAAGAAACAACAGAGGTATTGTTGTTACTGCTTGTTACGTGTCTAGTTTGGCTCTCCTTTTCATTCAAATTGCTGTGATACATTTTTGGAAACTGTGAATCTGCTCACAATCACAACCTATGGATTCAACCCACTCTAAATTCAAATGTACACAATACCAGTAGTCCAAATACTACCTTCCCTGTGTCTCTGTGGAAGCTGCTTTCCACTCTG
Organism: Anolis carolinensis; assembly: GCF_035594765.1. Taxonomy (NCBI): domain Eukaryota; kingdom Metazoa; phylum Chordata; class Lepidosauria; order Squamata; family Anolidae; genus Anolis; species Anolis carolinensis. The sequence continues at coordinate 72,630,150 of NC_085845.1, forward strand.
TGACAGGTGACAGAAGTGCCAGCAGGGCTTCTGCATGGCTGTCTTTAGGGCAGTGAGCAGCTTCCACTGAAACATGGTGATGACAATGTTGCCGCTAATTTTCAAATAAAATTTTTGCAAATGTAGGAAATCAATTCTAGCCTTTGATTTTGGCATTCTGCGGAATGGAGAAAAACTTGAAAAAGAGTTCCCTAAAGTCTAGTTTTGTCTAAAGCATGAGCACTCAAAAAGGAGTTTATAACATATATGTATGTAAAACTTTTATGACTGGCTGTAAAAATGGTGTAAAAGTGGTATTATGAAACTGCACTGTGCATATTCATCTGAAAAATTCCCAGATAGAAAAAAATTAACATAACATTAGGCATGAATATTTCAACATCAATAAAGCTCTTTCACCTAGTAGATATTGTGTTTTCCAGCTTTCTGGCAGCATCAGTGTTTTTACCAGTCTCAGAGAAAGAAATTCAAATATTATCTTAAAATATATACTTTTCTCTTTAGTTCTTTGTCCTAAGTAACTGCTAGTGCTCTGTTTTGGCCTTTATGTGAATTCTTCAGGAAAAGAATAGTACAAGATGATGTCGTGTAGCAATAAATGGGATAAATGCCCCCATTTTCAAGCTTGCACTTTTACTGCTGTCATGGAATAGGAAATGTGCCAGTAGGCATTACAATCCAGAGTGATGTATCAACAGCAAAACATGTGTGATGTATTACATTTGGGATAGCAAATTGTTCAGAGACCTTTTGCTTTGCAGATGTAATTTAGATAGATTAAACATAGTCAGTGTAATTTTGTTGTGGTCTTTGAAACATAGCATTTGATCCTAACCATGCATTGTTAAGGGCCAAACAGCATGTTACAAGAATTATCTTTTTAAATAGGTGTTCATATCTTACAATGTAATTTACTTCTAAAAAGAATTGGTTTGAGTTTCTGTGACTGCTCCAGGGCAGAGTATCTAGCAACAGGTTTGGAGTGGTTATGGGGTAAGGTTGTATCATGCTCTGACCCATTTGGGAGGAAAGAATCTGTAGCTCAGTTATGGTTTCGGCTGGATGATAAGGAAAAGGTGGATTACATAGCCGTTGGTCATCCAGCTAACTCAGTGACTTGTTTCTGTACACATTACACATGGCCAATATATTCTAGTACCTTTCTTCTAGACAGCATGTATTCACGCATCACAAGATCCGGCATTCTTATTGCTTATTCTACCAATAAATTTTGAGTGCATTTCATTACATGACTAGATTACTAAATATTTATTTTATTTATTTATTTACTGCATTTTTACTCCCCTCTATCTCCACACCGAAGGGGACTCAGAAGGGTTTCCAGTTTGGCAATATTCAATGCTACATTGCAATATAAATTGCAATGGGGTATAAATGCTGGAAACAATGAATAAATAAAATATAGAAGCATATAAAATACACAACATAAATCATAAAATCATAAAAATCATAAAAACAAACAATATAAATACATTTAAATAAACTATTAAAAGCATTAAAAGTTGTTGTGTTACTACCATTTATCACATTAAGAAGCCTGCCATCACCCCCTAAGCAGCCTGAACACTCAAACCCTTTACTTAACCCAACTAACAACTCCAAGAATAATTAGATCTTTTATGACTCTAATCTATTGCACCCCCCTAAAAAATTGCTTTATTTTTATCCTCTCCCCTCAATGAGCCTAAAGACAACATATGGCTAAATTGCACGCTCTGACTTTTTGCCAGACTGATTGGGAAAAGGTGAGTTGGAGTAAAATATGCAGATAAGGCATTTGTTCAAACAATAGTAAGGAGGGGTACAGGAATGATTATCTCGGATTTAGCTCATGTAATTCTCAAACATGCTGCAAAAAAGGTTCCCCCCACTTTGGGGGAGGGGCACAGACCTCAATGGCCAGCTTCTCTGCAGAGCTTGGAAAGTTTCCTTAAGAGGAATCAATATAATTACTATCTCTGAGCATGCATTTTCAGCCTTGCTCTGTCAGTCTATCAGTAACACACAGTTTAAAAGCAAAACGTTGCTGCCAGAGAGTCATGCAAGACTGGTTGAGAACATAAAGGAGAAAGATCTATAAAAAACTCATCTCATCTTTCACAGGGAAAGCACCTCTTGCAAGGTCTCTGGGATCCTGTACAATCCCATTCTCATGACACCCCCAAAAAACTAGAAGAGTCTTGTGATAAGAATCCTATGTAGAATCCTACTCCCTGCTAACACATGTAGAAAACTTGAAAAACTAATTTTGACTACACTTCTCATAATTTTGCAGGTTGTACACGAAAATGTCACCTTCTCCAGTTATAGTAGAAAATATAGAATCTTTAAGGGATTAGGCTATATTTTAAAGCTTGAAAGGAGTCATTCTTTGGACGAGTTCTCAGAGTTATGGGAGCTATACCACACAAAGGTAACTTTTAAGTTATGTTAAGTTATGTACATGCGCATACATATGCAAGCTTGGGGTGAACTATCTGCAATCCCTGTGAGGACCAGCCCAGCAAATTAAGTGTATGAAAAGAAAGTATAAACTTTCCTTACAGTGTATGGGAGTCCCATACTAATATTTTATTGTGAATATGTTAAAGGTAGGGTGCAGCTGTCTGCTATGAATTTAGTGTAACATGTAATTTCCTCCTTGAAGATTGTTTCTTTTTCTCCTCCTAGATTGTGGTAGAATGTTGGGAGCTATAAATACAGAAGAAATGAGAATCCTAACAAGGATATCTCTTTTTACAAGTGCTTTAATCAGCCAGATTGTTGACACATTTCATTACTGGAAAGGCATTTGTTTCCACTCATTATTGGCCACCTGCTGTTTAAATACTAATTTAAACCACATATATCATCGTAACCATAACATATAGTACCTAATAGACCAGCTTAGTTTAAAATTCCACAGTAAGATGAAGAGCTCAGAAGGTCAACAAAGCCTTACTTTCACAAGAATAATTCTGAATAAAACACTGTGTATAACTTCCTGCTATAAAATGTATGATCTAATGGTCCATCCATCATTTCCTAAAGAGCCTTTAGAAAGAAAATATCTTCTTTTACCGACTTCTAGAGTAGGATTGGAGAACTTTTTTTCTGCCAAGTGCCATTTGGATATGTGTAACATCATTCATGGGCCATACTTTTATTTATTTTATTATATATAAATAATTATAAAATTATATATTATTATACATTATAAAATTATATATTAATTGTATAATTCCAAAGGCCACATGGCACAGACATATGCCTGTATGCACACATGCTTACTGGCTTTGTCTCATCTGGCAAAAACAAGAGCAGAAGAAGCAGACTTGTGGTGCCTCACAGGAGCAAAAGGAGTCCGGTTAGGTGAGCAGACTGGGGCAGGCATCTTTCCCAACTCTGAGTCAAAACAAATGATGGTGCGGCCCTATTGCCTTGCTAGGAAATTCATGCCAAAATCACCATGAGCAGAAACAGCCCAAATTGTAAGGTAAATAATGCCTGAGAGGCAAAGTCATAGTAATTAGAACCCTATTATCTACTGGGATAAGGAAGGAGCGGGAGCACTCTGCTCCCTACCTGTTGCAGTGCTGCCAATTCAACAGTTCATTTTCATTCCCCATGCCAACCTTGCAATCAAAATAAATCAGGTAAAAAGGAGTCACACAAATTGTGGACAGAGATCCTGTGGAGCAATGGAGGACTCACGTGTATTTAGCCCTGAAAAGAGCAGAAGGAAGGCCAAAAGAGGGCAGTCAGGGCTTATAAAACCTCTGGTTCTGCCTTCTCCATGTGACCTACAGCATCTGATAAAGACATCAAGCAGTTTAACCCTGGTCTCTATCCAAGGAGGCCACCAAAAGTGCCCCCTAACCCATAGCAGCTACTGCTTGATGGTCTTGGATGCAAATTGTGTTATCCTACAGCTGTTCTGATCCTGTTGTTCTGATCCTGCTGTTCTGATCCTGCTGTTCTGATCCTGCATCTTGAATTTGGAGCATATCCAATGTTGATATCAACTCCTGAGGTCTTTTATTTATTTATTTATTTTTATTTGTTTATTTACAGTATTCTTGTTCTGCCCTTCTTACCCCAAAGGGGACTCAGGGCGGATCACAATGCACACATACACGGCAAACATTCAGTTCCACTTCAGACATACAAGACAGACAGATAAAGGTATTTTGGCATTTTTCAACATCAGCTCCTGGAGGTTATGCTCGATTCCAGCCAGAGGAGGTGCTGTCATCTGCTATGACGATGAGCCCTTTTGATCAGAGAATTTTCCCTTCTTTGTCCTTTGATCATCAGCATTTTTATGGTATTGTAAAATACTTCCCTGCTTTAAAAGGTACCTAATCTCTCTACTCACAGCTCAGCTGTTTTCGAACTGCTTAGGTGGACAGTAAGTTAGGCTAACGGTTGGGAGCTCAATCTGGCTCAGGTTTCTAACTTGCCAGCCTTCTGGTTGGCAGTGATCTTTGCTGCTGGCAATTAACCAGCTGTGATTCAGCCCGGCACTTTTCTGTGTAGTTCAATTTCCTTAATCTTCACCTGAAATTCAGGGTCCATCCAGATACCAAACACCACCTTCAAGAAAAATGAATTAATTTGAAATAAACCAAGATTTCCTTGTTTTATTCCTTATTAATTAAATACCTCATTAGATCTGGGCCTTCCCTCCCCTCCAACCCCCGCTCCCCATTTGGGCCTCAAACCTTACCGAAGATGCATAGCAGCAGCACAGGCCTCTCTCTACAGTCCTCCTGGTGCAATAAAATAGCACGTCAGGAGGTGGGGTGGGAGAAGGGATTTCCCCCCTCCTCCCTCTTGATGCATCATTTTTTTATGCCAGGAGGACTGTAGGAAGAGGCCTGTGATACAGGTAGACCTCTTCGGTAAGTTTGGGGGCCTAAATGAGGGGCTTAGCTGTGCCTTCATGCCATCCTGAATTGACTCGGGATGTCATGTAGCCCCCTCCCCCAGGAAATGGTTTGTGTTGGGAGGTGGGGACTACAACCCATGCTGAAGCAGGTTAATTTAACCTGTTTCAGTGAGGGTTTTAGCCATGTTTGAAAGGGCTCTCAGGTTTTGTGAGGATTGTTAAAAACATCAGATCTAAGGCAATACTTGGCTAGTAATTGTGTGGGGGTCCATGTATAAATGGTCTTGGGGGCTGCATGCAGCCCCCAGGCTGGATGTTCCCCACTCCTGTTCTAGAGGTTTCCAATCTCTAGAGTAATCAATCTATGGGTCACAAAATAGTTTTGGCTATACCCTTTTGATTTTTTTTCATGTATAACGATCTCTTTGACAAAAATCTTCAACAACAATGGATTAAACAATCTCTTTTTTATTTTAGTTTTATTAAATGGCTTTGTAGTCAAGCAAAAACAATTAGTGTCTTTTAAATCTGTCAAAAGAGCTGTTAATATTTTATTTTAAGTTTTATTCATTATATTTAATGTTTAGCATGAATTGTGGTGCCATCAAGTGCTTTTCCAATCCTCCTTGCACATTCTTATTCTACTGGTAAACAAAAATCAAATAATTAAGAGAGCCGAAATGATTTTTGGAAGGCACAGGCATGCCTAATAAATCTGAGATTGTATGTTTTGGAGATGGGCCTGTAATAGGATCTGTGCTTGTGAATTTTGGATTGTGTTGTATTTTGCTGCAGGCCAACACAATTACCTCTGAATACTTTTTTTCTAATCAATCCAGTACTTTTGTATAAGCAATAGTTGACATCTTGAGTCCAGTTTGGTTTTTTATTTTGACTAATACCTTGTGATCAGTCTTCTCAGGAATGAATAAGCAATTAAGCATGTATATTTCAGTTCATTTTCCCCTCCTTAGTTTGATCTCATTCTATTTCTTTCAGACTTGAGTTGCATGAAAACAATGTTTTCTCTGCAGAACAATTCTTGAGCAACATTTCATGACATTTTAATGTGGAGAAAATACTATAGAGGAATTCCACCACCATCTCCTTCTCCAGCAAGGAGAAACTACTTTAATTATGCAAAAAAGTCCTCCCCAGCCTAGAATACTGTTTTGTAGCAATTTACTTTATATAGTAATAATGACTTTTTTCATTTCTGTAGGAGGTGTATTTTCCCCTACACTTTTCTCTCACATGTATCTTTTTGTATAGATGCATATTCAGAAAATTGTACTGAAAGTGTGACTACAAATACTGGGGTAGCAGTAATCTTTCAGGTGTTGTTGAACTTCAGACCTTATGAAGCCCAACTTACTTGTCCGAACGTGTCTCCCGCTACAACCCACCTCAAAATTTAAGATCTTCAGGTGAGGCCCTGCTGGCTGTCCCGCCAGCCTCACAGGTGCGGCTGGCGGGGACGAGAGACAGGGCCTTTTAATAGTGGCTCCCCACCTATGGAACACCCTCCCAAGTGAAGTCAGGCAGGCCCTTTCCCTCTTATCTTTCCATAGAAAAGTTAAGACCTGGTTGTGGGACCAGGCCTTCGAACAATAACAGCATCATTAGTTATTACTATGTGTGTTGGAACTCAATGACAGACCCAGTTTTTTAGACTCTGAACGTGCCAATCTGCATATTTATAAGTGTATTTTTATGAATGTCTACTGTCTAATGTAATTAATTTTAATTGAATTGCAATATATTGTATTATTTTTATATATGTGCTTTTATTGTAAGCCGCCCTGAGTCCCCTATTGGGTGAGAAGGGCAGGATACAAATGCTGTAATAAAATAATTAATAAATAAATAATTCTCATCAGCCCCAGTGGTTGGGAGTCATGGATTCATAGATTTGGTAGGAAGGAATCACATAGGCCATTGACTTCAGCCTCTTGCCATGCTGGAACATATAGTTACTGCACTCCTGAAAAATGTACCTCCAAGCTCTATCTCAGTGGTTCTCAACCTCTGGGTCCCCAGGTGTTTTGGCCTACAATTCCCAGAAATCTCAGCCAGTTTACCAGCTGTTGGGACTTCTGGGAGTTGAAGGCCAAAACATCTGGGGACCCTCAAGATGAGAACCACAGTTATATCTATACTAAAGAGTTACAAAGAGGGAGAGAAAAATTTAGCTAGAGATTTATAGTGTTTTATCAAACTACAAACCCCAGAACGCATAGGATGCTGCTATGACAGTTGAGGTCAGGCCCGTAGCCAGGATTTTGTTTCGGGTGGGGCTGGGATTTTGGTTCGGGAGGGCTGAGTCTGAGCGGGAGAGGGTCTACCCTAGCAAACCTTTTGTATGGTTATCCCAATACCCCCATGCATATGGGATATATTGAGCATGGTGATCAGATCATGATATGAATAAACATAACAGTTTAAATAATAAATGTAAGGCTTTCTCGTGGACCACCCTGAGAATTTTGGGGGGTCTGAAGCCCCTCAAGCCCCCCCCCCCCCCGGCTACATGCCTGCCCCCAAGGCAGTCTATTCCATTCCAACCAGCTTTTACAGGAACTATGGAAACTAAAGTCAAGTACTACGCCACTCTGAGTATTAGCTCATGTGGTAAAGAAGCTATCCAAATGATAGGATTTAGAGTATAAAGTTTGGCATGTAGATAGGTTCTTTAATTCTGAAACCTTGATTGAAGTCTTCTTCACCTTTACTTGGAAGCCACCAGCTGCCTCCATCTGTATCATTTGGTATATAGTTATTCTTCTACATTTGTGGGTTAAGCATTCACAGATTTGATTAGTTGTGGATTACTGTATTTGCTGTATCTACTACTGCCCTATATGTTATCCAAATTATGTTCTTTTTAGGTGGAAGATGATCATAGTTTCATGTTGTCGGACCAAGAACTGGTTAAAAATCCAGGTTTATTTTCATGGGTTTTTCACTTCCTTAGGGTCCTGCACCCCTAATACCATAAAAGTTGAGAGCTGATTGTAGTTGTGAAGTATGTGAGAGAGATTCATAGATGTACAAAAAATAAATTCCATGGGGAACATTATCTGTTTTGCAGTGACTGTGAATCACTTGCAGGACAGGATAGGGGAGGAAATGAAGCGTGTGGGGAAGATAGAGCTTTGTCTCATTTTTGAAAGAAAAATGCTGATGTATTATTTCACACGAACAACAGAATCCTATGCAGTTCTGTTCAATCTCATTCGGTTCAACCGGGCTTTCTCCTAGAAGCAGGGATAAGATTGTAGCCTCACAATCCCACTTTAAATGCATTTTCTCTGAAGTCAGTCCTCTTAATTTTGATGGAATTAATTTTCAAATAAGCATGCTTAGGAGTCAAACTTTATTTAATTTCTCAGTCCTTGTAGCCTCTGTAATGTAGTGATCAAAGTCCAATAGTTCTTTTAATATGAGAAGATGAAACTTCACTGGAAACTGAAGGATTTAAAAGATGTCAAGAAGTTCAGATATCTCAGAGGTGGTTTAAAGCAAGGATACCCACTTTAGCCAGATTTGGCATACTGCTGGGCTTGCTCCGTCCAAAAAAATTGGGACTTAGAAATTTATTTTTGAGGAATTATTTCACTATTTCTTTTTTCATTTTTAAAGAAGCTTGTTAAGGTTGCTTGATATTTAAATAATTATGTGCTACAAATATGTTACTCTCACATCAATTTTAATTACTTTTTAAAATGCTTAAAAATACACCACAAATAAAAATGGCCAAATATCTATCTATACAGCTGAATAAAATCCAGATTATCTGCTTTGAACTGGATTACATGGCAGTGTAGACTCAAATAATCCAGTTCAAAGCAGATGATGTGGATTATCTGCCTTGATATACTGGATTATAAGGCAATGTAGAAGGACCCTAAGATGACCAAAAGCTGTATAGAATGAATGAATGTTATTTATTACACCAAAAAGGCAATAATGTTACTTTTGTGTATGTTAGTTAGCAAAGCAATCTCATTACCTCTCTTCCCACTTAGTGCATTATATTAAATGTTGTTAATTGTGATGCATTACTATGATCAGCAAAAGATATTAGAGAGAGAAAGAAAGTTAAAGAAAAACAATCCAAAATTATTGTAGGGATTGGAGCACTTATCTTTTAATGGAAGCATAATAGAGATGTTTAAAATCTCATATGCTATGGAGCAAGCATGGGAAATGTGATCTTTAAGATATTTTTGGATGATAGCCCCTTTAAAACTTCACTACTGTGCATGTTGTCTGGATGTGATGAAAAGTATACTCAAAAACATTCAGAGACTATCCATTCCTCATGGTTAGTATAGAGAAAAATCAGCAAAAAGTGTCTTCTCCCTCCATTCAGAACTGTCGCATTATAATATCCATCTTCTATAGCCATCTGTAGTGTTTTCCTTGCTGTAACGTGCCTGCTTTTGTGAAGGAAATCATCATATGTCTCTGTAAGACTTCTGAAATCAAGAAATGAGCCCTGGAAAATGTTACTGCAGATGGTGCAGCATGTGAGATGATAATGTCTCTCTAGGTACATTGTTGTTCCAGTTGGCATGCATTAAGTGTCCCTATTCGAGTGGTGGCATTTGCCTCCCAGTTGCTGTTGACAAATGCAAAATGAATTCTTTGCTTATGCTGAGTGATGATATTAATCTTCCACTCTAGCAATTTCAGTGTGTCATGCTCCACATCTTCATCCGTCTCTTAAAACCAGGTTGCAGGTGGCTCTTTCGAATGAGACAAATATTACCAGCTGTTCTGGATTCTTCCGCTCTCATAAGTAATATGGCATGCCTCTTGTATCCTAGGAAGTTGTTTAATGAAGGAACGTAAGGAAATAGAATGGATAATTAATCTTACAAAATGCTTCACCATGTGTTCCTTCCTCAATCCCCATTCCACACCGCTTGGCTCTTCAGGCTCTGCCTCAAGAGGAAGATGATGAAGGCTGGGGAAGCCCGTATAGTTCTAGCATTTCATACATTTATCTCTTTCATCATTCCTTTTGAAGTCTGACTCCTCTCAATTTCAAATGTAGGTGAATATCAGAGATGGGGTCTTAGAAAGGATGCATATCTTGGCTTATTTTCTTCTTGGAGGAAGTAAAAAGCCAGTTGAGGAATTTTCTTGTCACTATGAGAAAATCTTCCATCACTGCACAATTTTTGAAGACTATTCACAGATCAGAAGTTATTCTATAAAAAAATTCATGAACCGTATTTTTGCACAGAAAATTGCATTTTTCCCTGCTGGAAACAGCATAGAATTATTTGCAGAAAATGCTATTTTCTGTATAAGAAATATAGTACAACACTACCGCCGCCACCCCCCTTGTCCATGGGGAATATGTTACTGAACTTTCCGCAGAAACAAAAAAACTGTGCATAATGCCATTGTTGGATGCAAGTAGGTGAAATTGTGAGTATTGGTCTCAAAAATACAGGAGTCATACTGTATTGTTTTCCAAGCAACCATCTGTGGATTTTATGTAGAAGTCCTGAACTGCAAAGTGCATTATAATGGTTTTTCAACACTCAAGAAATGTGTTTGTAGGACGTTCAAAAATTATTTTCATCTGTAGATTTTGTCTCACTGAGGGAGCTGTGTTGAGTGCTGTAAACCCTTCCTCAGATTACAAACTTGACTTACATGTGTTCTGATGATTACACTGTCTGAATACAATTCTTTGCCTCTGTTCACTGCTCAATAGCCAATAGCCTGATAGTGATCTTTGCATGGATAAGTTGTACTACACACATGGGCTTAATTATTTGCTATAGTATAAGGGATGTATTCTGTAGAAAGAAGAAGCCAAGCTCTGCATACAGCAATGTAGGACATTGTAGCTGCTCCTTACACAGTTTATGTTGCACTAGGCATTGGCATGTGTTGCCCATTATTGCTAGTCTGCATTAAGGTTCTGTAGTGCTGGTGGAGTATGTGTCTGCATGTGGGTATTCATGTTATTTTGAAGGAATGTCAGTTTGCAGTCTTTGCATGACCAGATAATCTTGAAGAAGAACTGAAATGGCAGTACTTGCTGTGTATTAGAACTTGTAAACAATAATGGTGTACATGGGGGGGGGGGGGGGGTTACTCCACTAGTAATAGCCTCAGAGCAATTGGTAATGCCTGTGCTACTCTTGAAAATTATAACTGTCCTTACTACTGCTGCCTTTAGAGAAGAGGAGTGTTTTATTAAAGGAGGGGGAGAATGGATTTGGACAATGACATTAACCTTCACTACTACCTCTCCATCTACTTCTATCAGAAATTGGCTTGATGGATACAGTGAGATTTAGCACCACAATATTGTTTCTTCTTTAGCGTGGTTGCTGATGCTTCAATGATTGTGTGCAGTTGTAAACATATTTGTGTTTGCATGAACTATAGAAGACTTCATGCATATGTGTCCCATATTCAGCATTACCACAAGAGCAATTGGAGAACTAACTCATAGAAACAAAGCAAACTGAATTCTACTCAGTGCTGTATGTCTAGGGCAAGAATTGTGAGACCAAGGATAGGCTGAAAAGGGAACTGTATTCTTCACACGAAACAACAGACAAAAATGCAAAATAGAGCAGCAAGTTTTTAACTTTAAAAGACAAAAGATTAGGGGATTATAGGGTAGTCTTTTCTGAGGAATTTTCGAGTGAGATGGGAGAGCATCTACACTGTAGAATTCATGCTGTTTGATGCCATTTTAACTCCCATGGTTCAACGTGATGGAATTGTGGGAGTTGTAGTTTGGAGAAGCACCAGTACTCTTTTGGATAGAAGGTTAAAGGCCTTGTCAAACTACTACTCCCATGGCCCCATAGCATTGATATATAGCAGTTAAAGTGATATCAAATTGCATTAATTCTACAGTGTAGAAGTGGCCTAGGTTCGTCTCTTTCCCTACTAGCCTTTCACCATTGGGCAAAAACCTTTCTATTTTGGCTGGCTTTTGTTAATTATTTCACTGGCAGAATTGGGTCTTTAATTTTGAACTCTGTACTCCCCAGATGCATTTTACATTGTTTTAACTCAATTATTAAATTAATGTATCCATTTGCTTAATTTTAGTATTATAATTTGGTGGTCAAGATCCTCCATGATGAAGTGTAGTATAAGAGTTCTCCATCCAGATTTCTACTGCCTCTTTTCTTTCACTACTCCCCAAGATGATACAGTACAATAACCCCCAGCCCCATTGATGGTGGAGAGTAGAGGGGACTGGAGAAGCATCTGGTTATATCCTTGTAGCCATACATAGACTGGTGACATATTCTGGCAAAATTATCTCAAATCCTCTGGAGTGAATTATGTTACAGGAAACATAATTCAGTGAATTATGTTATAGGAAAATAATCATACGCCTCTCTAATTCCCTTTACTCTCCACTAGCAGAATAGGGAGGGTATCATAATAGTGATGGGGGTTGTTACAGAGAATAGAAGTACAGTTTGGGGGTCCTTCTGGACTCAGCGCTGACGCTTGAGGCTCAGGTGTCGGCGGTGGCCGGGAGGGCCTTCGCACAACTCAAACTTGTGCGCCAACTGCGACCATACCTCGTGAAGTCTGACTTGACCACGGTGGTGCATGCCTTAGTTACCTCTAGACTGGACTACTGTAATGCGCTCTACGTGGGGCTTCCCTTGAAGACGGCCCGGAAACTACAATTGGTTCAGCGCTCGGCGGCCAGATTAATTACAGGGGCGAGCTACAGGGAGAGATCTACTCCCCTGTTCAAAGAGCTCCACTGGCTGCCGTTCACCTTCCGGTCCCAATTCAAGGTGAATACCATCATTTATAAGGCCCTAAACGGTTTGGGACCCACCTACCTTCGTGACCGTATCTCCTATTATAAACCTGTTCGATCCCTCCGCTCATCCGGGGAGGCCCTTCTTTCGCCACTGCCTTTATCCCAGGCCCGTCTAGTGGGAACGAGAGAGAGGGCCTTTTCTGCTGTGGCCCCCCGACTGTGGAATTCATTACCCTCTGAGATCAGGCAAGCCCCCACCTTATTGGCTTTTAAGAAAGATCTAAAAACGTGGCTTTTTCGATATGCCTTCGGGGAGTAAATGTTATATACCTCTTGATTACTCCCCTGGGATTCTATCCTTTGGACTGTTTGGACTGTTCCGTCTTATACCCCTGTTCTCTTTATTTATATGCCTCTCTCTCCCGAGTTTTTAATTAAATGTTCATGTGGCCCGCCCTGTCTGCTCTGATTTGCGTTGTAATGTATATGATTATTTTTGTACTATTATATTGTGTTATGATATATTGTTTTATTTTGTTATATTGTATCGTGTCTGGGCATGGCCCCATGTAAGCCGCCCCGAGTCCCCATTGGGGAGATGGTGGCGGGTTATAAATAAAGTTTTATTATTATTATTATTATAGAAGAGAATACCATCAATCAAAAAAGGCATACAGAGGCATAAATGGATGTGTATGTTTCTAACAGGATGTCAGTCAGTGTGATTATTTGTGTTTGTTGTTTAAACATGTTGCGAATCACCTTGGATTCCAGTATAGCAAGTAAGGCAGAATTATATGTAATTCCTGAAAATGGTAGAACTGCACCCCTAACACAGCTTGAAATACCAGGAGAGTTGAACCTTGGTCCCACCATTACCATCCACCCCTGAGAAAACAAACCTGCTAATAATCTTGTTTATGGGATTGTACAATGTAGCTGAAAAGGCATTTATACAACCTTCTCCTTTAAGGCCAGATTTGCTATTCATCAAACTGTGTATCTGCGATGCTCCCTGCATATCCCACCCCATCATTCCCCTGTATAATAACTCCCCACAGCCAAACTGTGGATGTAGTGTGAAGGAAAGGCAATAAAAAGTGTAATGAGGAGGTTGTCTTCACAAGGCAAGAAATGCTTTAGTAAAGCTATCCAGAAAATCCTCCTGACTGTACAACAGGGGCAGCCACTTAATCATTTATATTTCTCCCCTGGAGTGAAGAACAAGTGAACTGTCCATCTTGGTAGCTTTTAAATCATGTCAATGTAGCAGATTGCTAAAGCTTTCCCAGATGCATCAGAGCAAACATAGTTTGGTGCTGTCAAATTGCATTTGTGTTCTTCCTTTTTTACTTTGTGGAGTGAATGGATTGAATCTTGGAAGAATAAACCAATGCATGATTTATGCTGGCTCATATTTTTTCTCCCTTTGTTTTCACACCTTAAAAAAGGAAATGAACATAGCTGTGAAAACTTCTGGTAAGATATCATTATCAGAACATCATTAGTAGTGGATCTATGATATGGAGGCTTATGGAAGCTGTGTGACAGTGACACAGTAGGGAAGCAAAGACTAGTTTTTAAAAATAAGTACAGGTAATTGACTTAGAAATTCAATTAGACTTGATGGGCCATATTTTGTTCTTGCCAGAAGCTATGTGAAAAATTTAAATGGTTGTTGCTAATTTTTATTATTTATTATTTATTGTATTTATATACCGCTTTTCTCATCCCTGGGGGGACTCAAAGTGGTTCACAACACAATCTTTGGCCAAATTCAATGCCTTATATGTAACATATCATCATCACATATCAAATCAAAACATCACATATCAAATTAACCACATATAGCAATAGATTAAAACCATTAAAATTATAAAACTATAAACAACAGTCACAAATACAACATAAGCTTTAGGTCTTACATCAATCCCGAGGTTATCTTTTTTTATTATTATTAGTTCTTTCCGAGAAGATTCTAATGCACAAAAACAATATAGACACACGGTAAGACTTTACAAAAGAAAAAACAAACAAACACAAAAAACAAAAACAAAAACAAAACCAACAACATAGAAACACCCCTGTGAGTCCCCCAGTGAAAGAAAGAAGGGGGAGAAGAGAAGAAAAGATAGAAGAGGGGAGCAAAACAAAATAAAAATAAAATAAGAATTCAAAAGGGGGGGGGGAATGGAAAAGGATATACATAAAATAAGATAATATCGAATTACCTATAACATTATTCTCCCTCACAGATATGCATGTATATATAAACATACATACACACATATATATTAATGCATCCATGCATATATATACACATACACACACATATATGTTGTATCATTGACAAAAACAAAATCCAAACTTCAGACCAGTTGTGTAAACATAAAAATAAAAACATGACTTCCATCAAATGTCTGATGTCTTTATAGTTTGTACCTTCTCTAATTGATCATCTTATAATAATAGACTGGACTCGGCTTCTCCCTCTATTTGGCATGAGTATCAGGTCAATTAAATCATTATCTTAACATTAGCATTGTTCAAGTACATCTTAATTTGCTCCCAATTTGTTTGTCTTTTTGGTCTGCCATAATTATTTGCTAAAAAATATGTTAATCTGTCCATATTCATAATGTCAAGAATTTTGTTATACCAACTGATTGTCTCCGGGATTTCTTTTTCCTTCCAAAGCTTAGCATACACCATTCTTGCGGCCGAGGTTATCTTTAACTACTTCATATTTTCATACTCCTGTCATTCATTAAACAATCAGGTCTTCTTGAATAATCAGGTCTTGAGTTGTTTCCTAAATGCTAGGAGGGAGGGAGCCAATCTAATCTCAATGGGGAAGGAGTTCTACAGCCAAGGGACCACCACCAAAAAGGCTTTGTCTCCCGCCCCCACTAATCGCACCTGCGACGGCAGGGGGACTGACAGCAGGACATTCCTGGCAGATCTTAGTGTTCTAGCTAGCTCATAAAGGGAGATGCGTTCGGATAGGTGAACTGGACTGGAACCATTTAGAGATTTATAGCTAAAGCCATCACTTTGAATTCTGCTCGGTAGCCGACTGGCAGCCAGTGGGGCTTGTATGCTGCCTGTACACCGCTCCAATGAGCAACTTGGTTGCCATCCGTTGGATTACTTGAAGCTTCTAAACAGTCTTCAAAGGCAACCCCACGTGGAGCACGTTGTAATAGTCTATTCGAGATATAACGAGAGCATGAACTACCATGGCCATCAGTGCATATAGCACACCATATCATTGAAAATAGGCAGCAGTTCCTTAGTACGTTAATGGCAAAAGACTGGGATGTGATGTTGATCAGAATGAAGAGAATGCTGATGTATGGGAAACTGCATAACATAAAACATTATAAATTCTTCCACCCTATGCTGATGACATCAAGAGGTGACAATGTTTCTCATATATCCTTATTATTACCTAGACTACACTTGCGTACACTACGCTTATATACACTAGAAACACCAGTACAGAAAACTAAGAAGAGAGATTGCTAGACTGTCAGGGGCAGTTGATCATAGACTGATGTTACCTACAAGTGAGACGTGAGTGAATTATTGTGTTTATATGTCAAAGCATTACACTAAGCAGTAGCATAAATACTAGCACAAGCAACAAAATAAAGCACTGTATTCCTGCCAAGGCAAAATGCAAAGCAACAGCTTAAAGCTTGATGAAAACCTATAATGAAGGAAGCCAATGAACACAGACTCTCATTCAATTGAATGGGCCTAGAGCAAACTATTGCAGTTCTGCTGTATTATTTGTTCAAGGCTACGGTGTACGCATCAATGCTAATATACAACTGAACTTTCCAGGAAGCCCAAGTGGCATTAGAGCTCTAATGTAATGGCATTTCTGGCAGTGGCCTCAAGTTTAATATCTTAAATCAAGGGAGAGCATCTTTAGCAATGCAGCCCAGCTGTCTAAACTAGACTGCGGTGCCAGCACTGGGTATGAACCCAGCTGCTGCAGGGACTCCAGATCATCCCTCTTTGGCTCCACAGTGAAAGTAATATGATACTTAATGCTTGACTGTTCTCTAGATCACTTAAGCATATCATGTACTGTTGCAGGGGATGATTAAAATATAGGGTATTACTGAACTGCTCTAGAGGATTCCCAGTCTGGAAGAATTTGGGGTCATGGACAGGGCAAAAGGAGCAATAATTCAAGCATTGTGAAGAGAGAGAAATTAGCACAACAGCATCAGCTATCATCATCTTGCTTGGCAAGGTTAATTTTGATAATAGACTGCTTATTCTCAGTGCTGTTGGGCTAAGTGGTACTGTGCGGGGAAAAAACCTCCGCTACAGAAGGCAATTTTCAAATTTCTTAAATCGATTCAAACTTCTCCAAAAGGGGATTATTCCCATTCTGCTTCTACAGATGGTCAGTTCACAAGTCCCAATGTGCTGATGGTGACTACATTGGTTGAATTTCATTTTATTTTAACGCTTTGCCTTTTCCTCCCAAAGGAAAGTTGACAATAAGAACAATACAAATGAAATAAGAAATAAAGCTTGGACAGCATTCCAGGAGTGCATGTTATGGTTGAGCCTTCTGGCTCCGGTACTGGGAGACGGGGTCGTAAGACTCCTCGAGAATCAGACTCTTTTGAGGAGTGTGAAAGGAAACGGCTCCGGGACTTATTTGCAGAACCAACAGATGAAGACTCATTTGAGGGCTTTACCGAGGGAATGGAGGAAGAGATGGTTAGCTCAGAGGAGGATGACATGGAGTGGACTCGTGTGAGGGAGGATTTGGGTGTCACCGGCACTGATAGCATGGGAGGCGATTGGCGGGTTGCAGGATCAGACCCATGGACGGGCTGGAGGGATGGAACGGGATCCGCAGCTGGGGATGCTGTGGGGCGTAGTCAAAGGTGTTTTAGCTCTGATGAGGATGATGATGATGAGGCACCTGGAATTAGGATAGCAGCTGACAGCGATGAGGAGTTATGAACTGGATAAAATGGGGTTTGTGATCAATGGCTAATTGCGTTGGGCAAGGTAATCTGGACGAACGCTTGGGCTCTTGTTTGGGAACTTCCTGAAGACGGGTGTGATTCGTTGCTGGATACGTAAGTTACCAAGGACACTGGGCATAGACGGCGGGAGGAACTGTGTGGGGTTTTTCTGTGCAACTTGTGTTTAATCTTGATAGCTTGGACCTCCGTCGTCTTTTTGACAGACATTAATTGCCTACTCTGGATTGACGCTGGACTGACTGACTGACTACGACCTTGGACTATCCTTTCTGTGGCTATCGGTGGAACTCGTGAAACCTTAGACGCTTGCACCTGGCTTTCGACCTCGGACCGGACTGGGACCCTGCTGACCGCCGTGATCCTGATTAATGTGCCTGGACCCGGATTTCGCTCGTTGCACGGAGGAGTAACAGCCTGAGTTACTCATCTGTAGCTTGTTGGTAGCAGAGAGGAATCTGCTGCCAGCTTTTGATGTTCATTTTGACCTTTGTTTATCAACTTTTGTTTGTTTAAACTGCCAGGCTGAAGTAAGCACTTTTGAGTTAACCCGGATTAAACTCCTGTTTAATCCGGTTTATTCCTTTGAACCGTTTTAGTTTAAACGGAGCTGTTTCTGTTACTTTTCACACTGAAGACAAGTGTTTGCCTAGTCCTTTGTTTTCTACAGGCGTTTTTGTGTTCTGTAACTTTAATAAACTGTGTTGTACTCTATTTGGTGGCGTTCTGTCTATGACAGTGCAGTTTGCATTTGGAAATTTTCATAGGATGGAAATCTTAAAAGCAACACCAATGAAATGAAATGTTGATGATATATTGAAATTACATTGAAATTAAATTTTAAAAAGTAGAAGCCTGGGGGCAGTTGTGTCAAGTTGCTTGTAGAACAGGCTGGGTACTGCAGAGTATGAACAGCTGATGCCAACCTATTGCTGTTCATACAGTGCGGTATCCAAAACTTTTCTGTGTAAGAAGAGCAACAGCATTAGCGCATGCTTTTATGTATTTATCGTATTAGGTTTGTTTATTTGTTTGGTTGGTTGCATGTTGCAAGTTGCTTCTGGTTGTGAGAGAATCAGCCATCTACAAAGACATTGCCCAGGGGACACCCGGATGAGTCACGATCCTGCGGGGAGGCTTCTCTCATGTCCCCACCATCACATGCTGCCAGAAAAACAAGCATTGCTACCATGCACCTCTCACTGGAGACTGTTTCTTTAAACATCACATTTTTGTCAATGGCACTCTTATAAGACAAATGATTGACAATCTGGTCTTGTCTGTGGGTAACAAACATAATATAATGTTGTTTGGAAAATTTGTTGTCTCTTACCTTTTATGTTGAAGACTGATCTTAAGCTCAAAGGGAATGGGGCGATCCGAGTGAAATGGAGGATGGTGGCATCCTTATTCATTGAAAGCCTTGATCTGCTGACTTTGTGAGCCCTGGCTCCATTACATCACTGATGGCAACATCCTTTTCATGGAAGCCAGAACAGGCGTGATGTAATGTGCTTCATCGGTAGATATCTAATACATTGAATTATCTTCTTTTTCTCTCTCAGGTCTGTTGAACAGTGCACTCTCTTGGCATATATCCACAACAAGGGGGGGGGGCAGTTTTTACACTGAGCAAAAAAACCCCGAGTCAGTCTTACTCTAAAATAATTGAATGTAATTCTGTAGATTTTATTTCCATATAAGTAAATAAGTATTGGATTTCAGAGTAAATACCTGTAAAGGATGTTCCTTATACGAGAGAAGTTAGGAGAATGCATACATATAGGAAGTATGAATGGAGGTTACCAAGGTGCTTTGCCTTCCTCCCATAATTACTCCTTCATCTACCTTTATGTGAGAGATTTAATTTGATATTTTCTTCCAGTCTCTATGTTCAGCATGGCACAGTAGCCTTCATAACATCATTGAACTCACAGTGTGTGGCTGTAATTGACATGTTAATGAAGCTGTGCCCAGGGAGGTTGTTACAATAGTTCCTACCACATTGCAAGAATAAAGTTAATGAAGAAATGTGTTATAAAATTCTTGAGGCAAAAGTAATGGGGAGCGGGATAAGGGTGATTTCATCATTCGCCTGAAGACAGTACTGCAGAGCAACAATATACGGTCCACATTTCAGGCAACTGTACAATCCTTTCCTATTCTTTCCACAGTACGGAGGTATCATTTGTGATCCTCAAGATGTTTCTGGACTGCTATTTTCATCAACTTTCATATTTGTTTAGGGCTGATGACAATTGTAGTCATCAACATCTGGAGGGTTTCATGTTTACCACTTCCATCCTATTGTATGCACAGGGGAATCATCAAGCATCCAGACAGATTCAGAAAAGCAAGCACTCCTTCTCATTCTCAAAAGTAGTACAGGGAGAAATGTTATTTTACTGACTGCATGAAGGAATTTTAATGAGTGTCTAGAAACTCTGTGGGGGAGAATCCTGAACTGTCAAATATCTTTGCGGTTCAGGAGTTTCACTGTATAAAATCTGCACTTTTTTGTGTGGGCAGCAATTAGTTTTTTCTGCATAGAAAATAGTATTATGTAGATAATTATTATTTCTTGTGCAGTAAATGTTGCTTCAGGAGCAGAAAATGCTATTTGCTATGGAGGCAATTGTATGCATTTTCTACAGAATTCAGCATTTTGTGTAGAAAAAACATATATTATTTATTTAATCTACCTATGTAGAAAATACAATTTTTTGCACAAAACCCAAGAACAGAAGAACTTAAAATGCAAATAGCCTTCAAAAACTATCCAGTTTTCAAACACTTTCTTGCAGTGGGATAGAAATTGCTTGATGCAGAAATAATAGAGAATTGTATTCCCCATTGCCAGTCATGCTCTCCCAAAGCTTTCCTGTAGGGCAAAAAGAGAAATTGAATGATCAGTATTGCATGTTTTTCCAATCTTTTCTTGAATCATGAAATACAGTTCCACTGTGTGGACTTGGAAAACTATTCCAGAAGAACCCATGGACAACAGATTGTTCATCTGTGCTTAACATAAAATATAAACTCTACAACCATTTCATTTTATTATGAAATATACCTAAGAAGAGACTTTAATCATTACTGAAAATCAAAGGCCCCATCTACACTGACAATTTCATGCAGTTTCAAGCCAGTATTGAAGAAAGCAATTCTACTGTACAGATTATTACATAGGAAATTTTAGAACAAGTTTGAGGTCCAGATGGTGGTTGTAAAACCACAGAGCAGTCATGTGCATGGAGAGCTTTCTTTTGCATTTTTGTGGGTGTTTTTTTATCTGGCCACCACAGTTTGAAGCTAGCTTCGAACTGCATTAAATGATCAGTGTAGATGGGGCCTTACTCTCTGTGTCTGTACATTTTTCTTTTGGTCTTCCTGAAATCTTAAAATAAGATGAAAGTACAATTATAGAGAGTCAGAGATTGTTTTTGTTCACTGTGTTCTTCAACCTGGTGATATTACTCCTGTGTCTTCTTACATTGTGTTTGGGTTCAGTGAACTATTAAGGTTTCCTAAATGGGCCCCAACTTTTATTGGCCTCTTTCTCTTATTATACCATTACCTGGAGAGGGGAGGAAAGCTATATCTTACCAATGGCAGCTTTGTCAATTTAGTTCCATGAATAAATAGCAATAAGATGACTAGACAACCAGGGAGTCCACACTGTGACCATGCTATTTCTCATTAACAGTGAAAGGACTTTTAAGAGAAGAAAATAAAAACTAAAAACAGTTTTGGGATTAAAATTTCCATGGGCTAGTTGTTATGGTTTTGTTACTTATCACATTGAAGTCAAGTGTTTGCCCTGTTCTTTGTTTCCTACGGGCGTTTTTTAGTTCTGTAACCTCAATAAACTGAGTTTTGTTTTACTTGCTGGCGTTCTGTCTCTGACACTAGTCTATTGAGATGAAGTCAGCTAGCAATATTCTCTCTTACTTTTTAGAATATATAGTTTTTCCCTGTTTGAACATGATATTTTCAAACACCGGGTAGCATCTCTGTATTGTATGAGCTTGATTAGTCTCTCATGCTTCCCAGCCAAACAAAATCACATAATTGCATTTTCTAATTTTGTGGTTACTTGAATTCACACTGATTATGTGATTAGATGTAATGACAATAATTACTGTATGAGAGTGGACAACGGTCATTGAAGAGGAGGAAAAATACAATAATTTTAACAAGATAATACCTAGTACACAAGGACAGGCAAACTTTGTTTGCTCTGTTGTGAATTTATTCCAATATTACAAGCAACAGCTTGAACAGTTCATGCTTCGTTTATGAGAGGTTCCATATGCAAGGAAGGCAAGTGGAACTCTAACAGCAGAACAACATCTGCAAGAAGATTAGCCAGATGTTATTCTGTCCCCTGCAGGAAGATTCCAAGCTTCTGCCTCCAGAAGGGAGCAGAGCAATCAAGTGCCATTGCATCCCCTAAGGGATACATGTTTCATTCAGAATTTACTGAGCAGTATTTCAATTACTGTAACTACAGGTGGAATGGAAAACTTTTAAAATAAATATGTATGAAGAAAATGTTCCCCTGCAGAACAAGAATAGGTGAATTTCTTTGGAAGACCATTCCAATTTTGTCAATGGCTCTTGCTCCTAAGACTGCAGCCATGCAGTAGAGCCTACACAGAGATGGTGAAAATTTGCCCCACGGCTTTCAATCGCAAAAACATTTCCCAGATGCAATTAGGGTGTGTGTGATAAATTGCTACCCAGATTTAGAGTTGCCAGGCATGTTGTTTTTGATGTTATAAAGAAATTCATTTTAGTGGGTTCTCTTTACCATGAAACCAGATAATAAGCAAAACCTGTATCATTGAGTGAGATCATACCACATAACTATTAAAACAAATAAACATTACAGTTCCAACAACAACAACAACAACAACAACAACAGCAACAACAGCAACACCATCGAGTGAAATTATCTCTCATTATTACAATTAAATTAGTCTTATCTTGATGACTAAGAATTAACCAAATGTACACAAGTAGTGATTTGTGATGAGTTGGATCCAAGCTCTGATTCTACAAATATGAAATTCTTTTTAGCTTGGGAGAACTCTATGAAGACTGCCTTTCAACTCATTGTGTACTCTGTTGGAAGTCTTAGTCCTTTGCCTTAATTTCTTTATAGCTTTAAAAGCAGCATGTGTTCAGCCTATTTTGAATTGCTCCAGAAGTTCATGAAACCTAAACATCTGTAGATTTAATTCCATTGTCTATTTGACTTTACAGTTAATGGACCAGATGCTGGGTTGAAATGGGATTGTGAGGGAAGGGTGAGCCCTTTTTTTTTTTTTTACATTCCAAAACTTTTTTTTTTAACAATCATATTGTGGAAATTACATTTTTTAATCAAGATCAAATACAAATCATTGCTATGATTGCTTCCCCTCCTTCCCCTCCCCAAATCTACATACACACATATATACATAAAACACATATACTTCAGAATAGTGCCTACAATAATTATTCCCCATTACAATATTTCCCCCTTTCCTCCTCCCGTTGCAGTGACCTTTTAAGTTTTCATACACTCCAACATCACATAAATGAAAACAAAAAAGCAGGTGTTCTCACATGTTTTCTAATTTCAATCAGCAAATTCTCTTGCATAATGGAATATTTTACACCTTCTTCCTACTACTCACTTATGTTTTTGCTTTTGAACATGATGATAGTGATGATGGTGATAACACACTTAAAACAATAACAAAAGGCACCAAAATAGTCCAGAATGCATGATACAAAAATTCTGTAAGATACATCTCTATATATACATGAAACACATAGAAAGAAATCTCATTGCATTTGGCAATGGCAACAAAAGTACTGTGTTTCTCCAAAAATAAGACAATGTCTTATATTAATTTTTCCTCCCAAAGATGTGCTAGGTCTTATCTTTAGGGGATGTCTTATTTCTTCACGATTCCTTTCTTGTACTCAACGGCTCCCTCCTCCTCCGCCGAGGAAGGCATGTGCAGCGCAAAGGAGAAGGAGGGAACCCTTGTTCAGAGCAAACTTTGTCACATAAATCCCACTATTTTAACTCATAGAGCTTTAATGAAACCCAAAAACTGTCTTGCATTTTTTATAGGCCAAGTATGGATGGAAATGCTCTGTATTATTTTAGGAAGTACATATCTGCAGAACAAAGGATGTTTCCAGTATTAGAACAGTCAGAATCTTTGACTGCCTTGGAGTGGCCTCAAAATATGAAGTGAAACACTGTGACATATTCCCTGTGGCCAATTCATTTTCATTCCCACCCACACTTCTGCCAAAGCATTGCATGATTTACTGTTTGCCACCACTTATAATGCATACCAGTGCTTTCTTTAACAGTCTAGTGGTCTCATTCAAAAGGAGTTGACAGGCTTCCAAGGCCTGTCATGATCTAGTAACTCTCTTCTGATTCATAAGGGATTAATTGCCCCTTAGTGCTAGTGAACTGTAATACTGTCAACAAGGTTGTAGATCTGTCAGTTTGATACATAAGATAATCAAGTCCTGTAATGGACTCTCCATGCATATGAATAGCTTGGAAAACCTATGCAAGAAATGAAGGAGATTGAATTAGTAGGTTTATTCAAAAGCATTGTGGATTTTTTGTTATTTATTTTGCAAAACAAGAAAAGCACAAATATACATATAAAATATAGATTTTACAATGTTTTCACTATGGGTATAAACAGAAAGTTGTATAGTTGCAGCTATTGGGAAAGTTTATGACACTTAAAAGCAACCATACACATTTATTTTGACATTTACACTACAATCCTAAACATCAGGAGTTGCTGATTGGGGGGAACTAAAGAATCCAGAAGACCCAAAAAAATCTTTTCAGGGAATTGATGAACTGGATGCATTAGTTATACTCTCCCTTTCTATTTCTTTCCTATATCTTGACATTTTCCACATCATGTGGAATGTTAAGATAAATATAGTTTTTTCGGGTGTTTGTTGGCAATATTTTTGGTTCAAAGTAGTCTGTGTGTAGGCGATTATTTATGAATGCATAAAACAGTGATGTCAAAATTTTATGTGCATTTGTTTATGTGTGTTTTACTGGGAAAGAGAATCAATAGCTTCAATGAGATTCTACGAAAAGCCTGTAAGCTGTAGTGACTGTTTTTCTGCAACCCCTCTAACAATGCAGCCATGGGGTAGTGGCTGATGATCATTCAACTATGTTCAGATACCAAAAATGAAGTCATTATCCAATACCGAGGATCCTAGCAATGTCCTGGATGATTTCTATGCCATCTGTCTAGCTATAAGAATATTATAAATAATCATTGGCCGCCTCTGCTCTCCCTTAGATATTACTTGACATGGGTAAAGGGCCTTGCAGAAAATGATGACTCTTTGGGCCATGGGAAAGGGAAACTGTGTGCAGATCCACCTGGTGGAAGTGTATGCTACTTTTCACCAAAGCAGGATGTCATCCAGTATTGAGATAAATTTGCTATAGAATTGTATCCTTACATTGAGCTGCACGAAAACTGTGTGTCTTGAGGGGTCCTTGGATGAGAAAAGTAGTGATTTAATTCCTCCACAATAACAGCAATAACAAAAATACACAGGCATAAGTTAGGTACATCATATATCAGTGACAGGGTCAACCAATGTCTTCCAATTGTTGACTGAAAATATTGCTTAGTTTTGTTAGTTGAGCCATTTTGTGATAAGATGTAAGCCCTTTTGATGTGTCCCCAAGAAAAGTAAACTAAACACACATGGAAAGGAGTATACATGAACATATGACTTTCCAAACTCTGTTTCGCCACTATTCTGTGTCGCATGGAAAACTTCTAAGACATTTAAGAAACTCTTTCCCCACTTTTTCAAAGTTGATGACAGAGGAAGAGACTTATTACCTAATGCTTATTTAAAATGGCTAAATAGAATTTTAAAGCAAGTCTACATGGGCATTAAAACCTGGATTCACCTTGAGTTGACTCCTGATTATCTTCACCACTTTCCCATACTTCTTCTGATTATCTTGGCTTATACTGGGTCAACATCAACATCAAGGATGCTTTGGACTTTACTTAAAGTCAACAGCGCATTCATCCCAGGATTTTTTATTTTTATCATTTAAAGGCTGTTGTAACTAATTACAATACTGCCCGATGTAGTTTCTATTGTTGTTTTGACAGCTTGGACTCACTAGGTTCAAATGGTGTTTAGCAATGTGCCTCATTCTCCTACCTTATGCCTACTAGGGGAGTTGAGGCAACAAAATGACTGTATGTTTTATGCCTTATACTATCCAAATGTTTTTTTTTCTTTCAGAGTAAGCAGTTTAGTTCTGCTTGAGAAGTAGGAAATCAGAGCTATCTTTAAAAATGCAACTGTGTTGTTGATTATCTTTTATTTTTATTTTAATGGATGGATTTTAATTTCATAGATTGTTTAATTGCATTAATAAAATAACTATTATATATTTAATGAGTGTTTCATATACACTTTAATCAGTAATGACTGTAGTGCTTTGTAAGCTGCCTTGAGTCCCAGTAATGGGAAAAATGGAATGTAAATAATCATGATTGTGATGATTATGATCCCATAATACCCATTATTAATTAGCAATAATTATAATGTACTGTAATAAAAATAAAATAGTATTAGTTATAATATCATTATAATATAATAATAGTAATGACAGTTACTACAACCGCCACTAACTATCTGTGCTGCTTGGAGTTATTTTTTTATTAAAGTAACTTTCCAAGCTTTATACATTCATGAAAAATGTATTCTTAGTGATCAAAACTAAGTTAGAAAGCAACATTACTCAGTTTCATTGTGGGGCCTTTCTTGGCTTTTCAAACGGCTTGCTCTATTTCTTGTTGTTGCTTAGAAGTGAACTAAAGGCTTTGCTTGGAAGTGAATTTAAAGTTATAAATTAAGAATAAGGTCAAAATTCAATAAATGGTGAAAAGGTTGGTAACACATCCTTTATTTGTGTGTTTTGGCTCTGCCAGTTTCTCAGGAACATTTAACAATAGGTCAGCTCTTTCCTGGGGCATCAGTTGACAATCACTATTTTAAAAAACCAAACCCAGGAATCCATCTAGGGATTGTCATCTCAAAGTATTTCCAAGTAGCTTCCTATTTACCAGGTCACTTTAAATATACTCAGTATTTTCCTAAATTAATGTATTGAGTACTTGTCTTTTGTATTTTTGTTGTCCTGGATCCAGTATAGATGGCCACCAAGTAAACACAGCTTTTATTTCCAGGAGAGAAATCTAACAAATCAAGGGGAAGTGGAATGTTACCACTAAAACAAAATAATCCAAATGTTTAGCCACTTTAGCACTTTGGCTATAAGTTTTGATATTAAAAATGGTGAAAATTGTTTTCTGAAATGTTTCCTGAGGCTGAATGTGCCAGGTGATCATAGAAGGGGAAAGATTCTCTCACACCAGAAGCAACTTGCGGTATGTTCTTAAGTTGCTTCTGACATGATAAAAAAATGAAGAATATAAGGACAAATGATGCCATTGCCTTAAATGATGGGAAGGAGAGCCTGGGAAGCCCCTCCATTTCTGCCAATTGGTCGGATCTGACTATATTTTCAGTGTACGGCAGGAAAACAGCTATCTGGCTATCTGCCAGTTTTTGGAAGGTGTGTGAAAATGAATATCGGAGTCTACCGGTATCTGGTCAGTGGAAACGGATAGAGGTTCCTCCGAAAGGCACAAGCCTACTGGTGACAGTATGGCTGAAGCAAAACTCTAAGACACTGAAACCATTCAAGGAAGACAGAGACAATACCCTCTCTGTGTCATTAATGGAAAAACACACAAAAATCTCTCATGTGGCCAGTAGCAGACAATAGAATCATAGAATAGAATCATAGAATAGTATAGTTGGAAGAGACCTCATGGGCCATCCAGTCCAACTCCCTGCCAAGAAGCAGGAAATCGCATTCAAAGCACCCCCGACAGATGGCCATTCAGCCTCTGTTTAAAAGCCTCCAAAGAAGGAGCCTCCACCACAGTCCGAGGAAGAGAGTTCCACTGCCGAACAGCCCTCACTGTGAGGAAGTTCTTCCTAATGTTCAGGTGGAATCTCCTTTCCTGTAGTTTGAAGCCATTGTTCCGTGTCCTAGTCTGCAGGGCAGCAGAAAACAAGCTTGCTCACTCCTCCCTATGACTTCCCCTCACATATTTGTACATGGCTATCATGTCTCCTCTCAGCCTTCTCTTCTGCAGGCTGAACATGCCCAGTTCTTTAAGCCTCTCCTCATAGGGCTTGTTCTCCAGACCTTTGATCATTTTAGTTGCCCTCCTCTGGACGCTTTCCAGCTTGTCAACATCTCCCTTCAACTGTGGTGCCCAGAATTGGACGCAGTATTCCAGATGTGGCCTGACCAAGGCAGAATAGAGGGGGAGCATGACTTCCCTGGATCTAGACGCTATACCCCTATTGATGCAGGCCAGAATCCCGTTGGCTTTCTTAGCAGCCGAATCACATTGCTGGCTCATGTTTAACTTGTTGTCCACAAGGACTCCAAGATCTTTTTCACATGTACTGCTGTCTAGCCAGGCGTCCCCCATTCTGTATCTTTGCATTCCATTTTTTCTGCCGAAGTGAAGTATCTGGCATTTGTCCCTGTTGAACTTCATTTTGTTAGTTTCGGCCCATCTCTCTAGTCTGTCAAGATCGTTTTGAATTCTGCTCCTTTCTTCTGGAGTGTTGGCTATCCCTCCCAGTTTGGTGTCGTCTGCAAACTTGATGATTGTGCCTTCTAACCCTTCGTCTAAGTCATTAATAAAGATGTTGAACAGAACCGGGCCCAGGACGGAGCCCTGCGGCACTCCACTCGTGACTTCTTTCCAAGATGAAGACGACACATTGGTGAGCACCCTTTGGGTTCGTTCGCTTAGCCAATTACAGATCCACCTAAGTGTAGTTTTGTCTAGCCCACATTTTACTAGCTTGTTTGCCAGAAGGTTGTGAGGGACTTTGTCGAAGGCCTTACTGAAATCTAGATAGGCTACATCCACGGCATTCCCTGTATCGATCCAACTCGTAACTCTGTTGAAAAAGGAGATCAGATTAGTCTGGCATGACTTGTTTTTGGTAATAGAAGTCGCAAATGAACAAGGCATGTGGCCAGAGAGAGAAAAAGGACCTCATCACATTGAAGACCTTGCTGCAGGGGATAGTGGGGGGGGGGGGAGGTCAGCAGGGCAAATCATGGGGCAGCAGGGCAAATCTGTCACCCTGCACCCCGTATTGCCAACACCACCCACTTGCCCATCACATAGATTTCCAGCGTGCACCAGCATTGTCCCCATTATTCCTAACCTGAACATGGGCAGTCTTCCATGTTCAAGTTTTCCCTTCCTACCATGCTTCTTTGATGCAGACAGCATAGAGCTCAACTGGAAGTAGATGTACCTCGTGGGATGAGATCTTGTGGGCTCCATGCCAGCTGCGTGGAGGAAGTGTCCTACAATGGGGAATGTAGATAATGTGATGAGGACATAAAAATCTGTGAAACCATAGGGAGCATGTATTTGTGATCCATTTTGATTCCTACCATTTCACAGATCCTCAGTTTCTCCAGGCTCACTTTTCTCTCTAGTGCTTGGTTTGAATCCATGGTTGATTGAGCCGAAAGATATAGGATGGAGTCATGGAATAGGCAACTATACCTTGAGACAGTCTTGTTGAGCAGACCAGGCCACAGTACAATTTCCAGATAACTATTTACCTGAAATACTAGGTTTCTACACACACACTCACAGAGAGTTAATATGTTATTGCAAAAACGATACTACACTGCATGTACCCACAATCGTAAACATTTGAGTACTTCTGCTAGTAGCGACCATTGTTAAACTGTTGCTTTTCTAAAAAAATTCAATAAGTGGCTTTAAAAAACTTTCCTCTGAGATTTAGCCAATCCTGGAGCTTTTCCCTAGTAGATTTAGTAAACTGGAGAGAATTGTTGTACTGCCAATTTCAGGACTGATTCCTCTGAGAAGGTTTGGCCAGGCTCTGTCGCTTTGTCTGCTGTGTTGACTCTTTGGCCTCATAGCATGTTTAAAAGTACACATTTAACAGGGCTGCACAAAGAATCCATTATAGAAAGGGAATGTTTGAATTATATATTTGAGAGCAGAAAAGAATAGAAAACAAAATGAGGCTAAACTGTGTCAAACGTTTCAGCAATGACATCGGCTTCATAGGCAGGAATGTTAAATAATATTCCAAGATCCTCAACCTATTTGCTGCATGAGATGAAATACGTGTGGCAAATTATTCCAATAGCAAATCATTTCTAGTGTCACATGCACATACAACACCAGTAAAATTTGTCATAGTACATCATGTCCTAATTCTCCAAATATTAGTGTTGAATTCTAAATTAGCACTTGTACTTCAGTAAAATTCTCTTCAAGAAACTGAAGATATATAGCTCAGATACGATTACATTTTTATTTCAAATCTTCAGACAGGTGCTTTCCAGATGTGTCCCACTACAGCAAACAGTTGGGGACTATGAGAGTAATGATCACAAGGGAAGCCATCCCTTCGTTCTGTTCCTAATTGCATGCTGTAACAACATATTTTCCAAATTCCTTTCTCTATTATCTTTTGTAGGCTTAAAAGAACTTGATTTCTCTATACTCTTTTGCATTTACTGAATGACATTCATCTTATGTCATGGTGGACATTCATGAGCCCTTGCTAGGGAATTATATTTCAAAATGCAGTAAGTCTTTGTTATGGCAGAACAGGCCCAGATGTGTGGGCATAAGAAGCAATATCATGCAGACATTCTTCCCTCTAAATTACAGTATCTTTCCAATTAGTGCTTGAAAGATGCCTAGACTAATTTTGTTATGTTGACATATTGTTAGTAAAGTCAGCAGACACTAATATATGCTCACCACATTTCCAATAATTGCATTCTGATGGTTACTCTATTGATTCTCTGTGTCCTCCCACCACCACCCAACACCAAAATGTGCAGAGGACAATGAGCATAAGCCTGTTGTCATTGTCTCTTTACTGATCTCTATTTCTGTATTCCATACATGGGGATTGAACTCTATACCAGATGGCTTTGCCACATGATTGATCTCATTTTACTTAAAACCCTGGAAGACCATTTGAGTAGAATGGTTTAAGATAGTTTAAGAAGACTAGCTTAAACCAGTCGGACAAGATCAAGTCCTCAGTTCAAAACTGCAGCGCTGTGATGGTGGGCATCTTGACGCGCACCCTACACAGCATCATTGAGAAGATGGAGAGGCTGCTGAGCATTTGGGTGGAGGAAATGAGGCAGCACCGGGTGCCGGTCAGCCATCTGGCCATCCAGCACAAAGCCTTAAGCCTCTTTCACCAGTTAAAGGCCCAAGGACATGGAGGCGCCACAGAAACATTTGAGTAGAAGCCATTTGAGTAGAAAAGTTTCCTCCTAGAACAAACACAACCCCAAGTTGGTACAGTAGTAGAAACAGGTCTGATGGAAAGGAGGCTCATCAAATTAATTCCCTTGAATCTTTCTCAAACTTAATTCTGAACTCCACTCCAATGATCCTTCCCCACTACAGTTGAACTTTGCATTGTAATGTGCTTGTTTGTCTTCCAGTGGACACCTACATAAAAAAAATCTATATCAAATTTGACTGAGATATGTATTCTGTGTTCAGTGGAATTTTTGAATGATCTGTGGAGTAGGGATAGTCTGATCGTTAGATCGAGAACATGAAGGTTTCATGTTAGCTCATGAAAAACTGAAGGAGCCTTCTTTCTCATATCAGGGTGGTTCTATTCTGTCAAATAATTCAGCATAGAGTTGAATTAGTCTGTGTGTGTCCACATGGTGCAAACAAGCTGATGAGGGTTAACCTGAGGTAAACCGCTTAATGTGGCCACAACTGGGTTAAAAAAAAGGGGGGGGGAGAATTTTGATCATGCTCCATGATTCGAATCTTCCCCTTTGGTCAGGAATCCCAGATTCCTATGAAAGATCCAGGATCATGTCCCCACAGCCATTACATATTTCCCAGTTTCAGGCAGCCTGGGGAGGCAGGAGGGCTGTCCCTCCTGCCCCTGGCACCCCAATCCCCACCCCAAAGACAGAAAAGGACACTTATCTATGGGCTCTATACTTCCTGTTTCACTGTTTTGTGACTGGGTCTGGCAGCTTGAGAGGCAGGGAGGGGGCTTGATCCTCCCAAGCTGCTTTGCTCAGTCACATCGGAGCAAACCAGAAAGTAGAGATCAAGTGGATTAATATAAGTGCCCTTTTTGGGTTTTTTTTAAAGAGGACATGGGGTGCAGGAGGCTTGGACTCTTACTGCATTCCACCTCATTCCTACCGCATGGTTTCAGCACAGCTGGGCTAGGGGATTACTGTTTTGGGTTGACAAACTGATTGGTGCTGCATTATGTGTAGAACGACCCTCAATCTTTGGACATCAGAAAACAGAAAGGATTCAAAGTAATGCAGAGGATGAGGTATCATGTTGGTGGCAATGGTGCAGGCAAAGTATCAATAGGGAGGAAACTGAATCCTGATGAAAAGGATCTTATGTCTAACTGGTTTTAAATCTTCCCCACATTTTATCTGATTGATTGATTTTATCTATGTCCCAATTTTTCCAGTTCTGAACTCAATGTGGTTTGAATAAGTAAGCTGTGCTTTTGACAGAAGGAGAGCATACATGGGCAGAGTAAGGGGGCAGTCACTAAAATTATAAAGATGCTAAATGAGGTCTCCAAATATTGCCAAACTAGAACATCTGTCATCTTCACACCTTTTCCAGCATATCAGCAAATAAAAAATGGCAAACCAAAATTCTTTCTCTTGTTTCATTTAGTGAAATTGGGAGCACATGGTAATGAATTGGTTTAATGTGGGGTAAAGCTGCTTAATGCTGCCTTTACCATCCTTAACCAAAGTCGCAAGTTGCCCAGAATTCTGGGCTGATGTGAACAGTTGGGCTAATTCCTGGATATTTCCATGATAAAGAAAATGGGAGGTGACAGTAAGGGTGATCATACAGCACCACTAAACTGGATTTGGCACTACTGGCCAGCTGGCAGTGATGGGTGGCTATGAAAACCATCCTGGGGGCAATCCACCATTGCCCAGTAACCATGAGTTAAAAGATACTATTTTTAGCCAGGCAAAGAAAAATATTACTATAAATTTTTTCAGCTCTCCATTTTTTCACTGACATGAAATGTAGGCAACCTGTCAAAAGGCTTTTCCTGGTACAAAACAACTGTGGGTGGGGGCAAGGGAAATTGTATTCACATTCCCCAAGAAATGTTTGGAGGAATTTTGAGTCTAAAAATCTCTTTGGAAAAAAATTGTCCCAAAATGGGGACCCTCTGGTATCCAGAATAATGACCCGGTGTGGGGCGTGCATCCCGCAGGTTACACCTTCCCACACTTACTTTGTATGTTACAACTGAAAAAGGCCCTGTTCCCTGAGCATAGGTCATTTAATGTCAACAATGGCATGCATCTGAGAGTTTTAGCTTCTGTATATTGAGAAAAAATGTTACTGCCTTTTAGAATGTGAAAAGATTTCACTCATGTCTCATTTATGATTTAGACAAGCTGGCTTGCCATTGCAATAAAGGCTGTTGGAAGTACTCAAGCACCTGAAAAATACACACACTGGCCTCTTGCATGAGAATGAGAAAGGAAGCATTTTCCCCTGCCTCTTGCTGTCCTCAGTTTGTGCAATGATTTCTCTTACATCTCTTTTGTTTATAGAGCTTAGCAGACAGAACCAGTAAGCCAAAAAGGAAAAACTGATTGCTGATGGAGACTCAAGCAACCAATGAAATGTTTCTCATTTTTAATAATCCATGCAACAAGCGAGCATTTTTTTTAGTGTTTTGGGGTTGCGGGGGGGGGGGGGATAATATTTGGGACATTACAGAAACATGAAAAAATCACATTGTATGGGAACAAATTCTATCTGAAATAAAAGAAAAGGAAGAATGATGAATCTTCTGAAGAATTTTTGATGCTCTCTTCCTTAGCACTGTCTCATGATCTTACCATCTTCTTATCCTAAGTATGAAAAACATTTTAAAAATAGAAAACAAATGCCTTTAACAATATCTTTATCTTAACTTTTTGCTTCTTGATTTAAAGGCAAATGAAAGCTGTTGCAACAAGTAGAAATCTGAAACTTTCACACTTGATGTAAGATTCCCAATAAAAGGTATACACTAACGGTGGTGTCCCCCCCCCCCCCCCGAATTCCTATTGAGAAGCAACTTGCATCCAATAACAATAGCAGCTTTCATATTTCGAAAAGGAATGCAATTTTAATTTGCCCTGTAATGATACTTTAATAGGCCTGCCTGCTATTAGCCCTGTCAGCCTGATTGCTTTCCTGACTGCAGTTTTCAATTAAGCATAATGTGTCCCATTCATGTGTTGAGAAGAAGAGAGGAAAGGGGTGGGGACTATTTTTGTTGGCATTTCACAAACCTCAATAGACACTTAGAGGAAATATGTTTTGTAAAGATGTTCAGGGATTCAATGAGACTGATTTTTCTAATTTTTACTAAATGTATCTAATTTGATTAAAGGTGCTATCCTTTATATTCCCTTCCAAGAGTAGTTCTGATTCCATTTGATGTCTCCAAACATCTTTCTTAGGATCACCAGGGAATGAAGCAGGGAGGGAACAAAGCAATCAGAGCCTGAACATTCAGTGGCACTGATTTTTGCAGCTTTCATATTGTATACATTTCTTCCAAGTATGCACTCTTGGTTTCAAATCCTGCAGTGTTTTTCAAATTGTGCTCCTCTGGGTATTTTGGACTTCAACTCTCAGAAATCCCAGTCAGGTTACTAGCTTTTAGGAATTGTGGGAGCTGAAGCCCAAAACATCTGGAGGAGCAGAGTTTGAGAAACACTGAATTACTGAATCACAATGGATGATACCCAGTTTTATGTCATACTTAGGATAGACCCAAATAATATCAGTAAAAGTGCTCAGTGATCAATGTGTAAATATTTTAAAAGAGTTTGAGCATTGTTTATCTGGAATTCCGAAATCTAACATCCTCTGAAATCTGAAAATGGATTGCTGAGATAGTGAAAATCTTGCTTGGGAAAATTAGTGACTGTGTGTCCATTTGCCCACTTACGACTTCATCACATGGGGCTTTTCCCTGTCCTAGGACACTGTCGAGATGCAGCCAGGACAGAGCCCACCAGAGCCCATCACATGATGCAGGGCTACTTTTGGTGGGGTTCCATCCTGGCTGCAACTTGGCAGCATAGTCAGAGGCAACCCAGAGGCAGCCCTAACTATGGCTCATTCACTAAACTGGGACATCATGGGAGGAGGCTGATGACAGCTGGAAAACTGTGGGATGTACAGGGGACAAAGTGATATGCTGCTTCATAATTTTCCCTACTGCCGCGTGGATTTCCCTGCTGCCCTGTGGATTTCCCCACTGTCCCCAGCTGAAGGACCTCCATCTGATGAGTTCCTTTGATTACATTTAGGTCCTTACAAAGGTTGTGAGATTTAAAATAAGCTCATCTCATGGCCCATCATGACTACAGGTGCATCTACACTGTAGAATGAATGCAGTTTGACTCCAATTTCATTGCCATGGGTCAATGCTATGGAATCATGGAAATGGAAATTGGTTAGGCACCAACACTATTTGGAAGAGAAGACAAAAAACTGCCACTTCTATTATTCCATAGTATTGAGTTATGGCAGTTAAAAAAGTGTCAAACAGTATTAATTTTACAGTGTAGATGTACCCAACTCCAATTAGATGGCAGTGGAAATCATACCGTGATTTCTGTCAGGATGAGTCCTAGTTCCTGTCATCCTATGGACAATGCTCAGTAGATGTGCAGAAGGTGGTGTCACTGGACAGTTATCTGATATTTGAGTGTATGCCCTATATCAGGGGTCCCCAAACTAAGGCCCGGGGGCCAGATGCGGCCCTCCAAAGTCATTTACCTGGCCCCCACCCTTAGTTTTATAATATATTTTTATATCAGTTTTAATAATATAATATATTGCATATACATATAATATTGATAAAAATATTATCATTTTATACAATATAATACTAACAATAATACCATATAATAATATTATATGTTATATATTACATATAATATTACAGTATAGTGGTATAGTTCAATATAGTATAATGCTAATATTGTGCTATGCTAATTATATATTGTATGTACATACAGCTGCTCTGAGTTCCCTTTAGGATGGGAAGGGTGGTATATAAATGTAGTAAATAAATGTAGTAAATGAATAAATAAATAATTTTGGACTTAGGCTCGCCCAAAGTCTGAAATGACTTGAAGACACACAACAACAACAACAATCCTAATTAACTTGACTATCTCATTGGCCAGTAGCAGACCCACACTTTCCATTGAAATTGTTTTCATTTTTAAATATTGTATTCTTTCATTGTTGTTGTTGTTGTTGTTGTTGTTTTGCACTACAAATAAGACATCTGCAGTGTGCATAGGAATTTGTTCATATTTTTTTTCAAATGATAATTCGGCCCCTCAACAATCTGAAGGATTGTGGACCGGCCCTTTGCTTTAAAAGTTTGAGGACCCCTGTCCTATATAATGCACAAGTGCTCTTATAGTTGACAAAGTTCTGCCCATTTCAGCTCCACAATTATCTCCAGTTAATGGAGATTCTTTAATTCAGACCTTCCCTTTCCAACCCACATCATTGCTAGACCATAAATGGAAAATAAATGCTTCAAGGTCTTATATGTATCTCCCTTTCTTGTTCATTTATGATACATTCAATACTTTTCAGTTCAGAGCAATTAATTCTGTTGCAATGCTTTTTTCTAGAATGAAAAGCCAACCTCATGGTTTTATGTTTCCTGAATGAAAAAGTGTGCATATATTTATGAGAAAACATGAGTGGCAGGCCTGAAATGATATCAGAAATACTGGCATGATGCTTTGCAAGTAATTTATTTTATTTTTTAAAGGACTGTTAGTTTCCATCTTTGTTATGATATCTAATGGAAACAGTTTCCAGAAGAAATCCCACTTGAGCTTCCCTTGGTTTCTTGATTCATTAAATGTTTATCAATTGCTCTTTAAAATTCAAAGCTGGTTCCAAATATATATTTCCTCTTATAAAGGCAATCAGGGTTCGCTCTAACATTAAGTCCACTGTCCTCAGCTGCCTGTGGGGAGGGGGAAGCATCAGACAGTGAATCACATCAGAAAGTAACAAACCCCACCATGGAGAGCCCCAGTGGCGACTCTTTATCTGCAACTAATATTACATCTGGGAAGTATCCAGCTAGGGATCCCAAAGACTTGTGGGATTTGAAGAGCTGTGCCACTTCTTTTCTGCTGCTTCATTGTTGGAGAACTCTTCTTCTGAATGCAAATGCTTTCCTCTGGGAGATCTGCGGAGCAACGTGGACAACATGTTGGATGTGAGGATTTTGCCTATGCCATGGTGACACTCAGAGTCTCTATGGTCACCTAACCTATTATATTTCATTTTGAGGAAGGATATTTCAGGAAGTGGCAATTGGAATTAAGAAAAATGGAAGGGAGCATAATAAGAGTGTTCCAGAGGAGGACCAGTGTACCTCTTTCCACTAAGGAGCAGAAAAACTTGCATTGTCTATAAAGTGAATGCCTCACCCAATTCTAATCTATATATATAAAAGAGTGATGGCATCAGGGCAGCGGACAAAACAACAAAACTACAGGCCCCCCAACCTCGAAATTTGACAACACAACCCATCATTCACGGCTCTAGGTTGATACAACAAAAAGAAAAGAAAAATAAAGTCCTAATTACAGGGAGAGGAATAATAGTTTTTATCCAATTGCTGCCAGTTAGAAGGCTAAGCTCTGCCCACTTGGTCTCCTAGCAACCCACTCAGCCCAGGGCACAGGCAGAGTTAGGCCTCACTTAGGCATCTTCCACAGATTATCTAATTTGCGCTGGATTATATGGCAGTGTAGACTCAAGGCCCTTCCACATCTATATAACCCATTTAGAATCTTATATTATCTGCTTTGAACTGGACTATCTTGACTACACACTGCCATATAATCCACCACTACCTCAACAATTTCTCACCAACACCACCAGACAACGCCACAGCAACGCATGGCCGGGCACAGCTAGTAGTTTATAAGCTTTCATTTATTTTACATTTTCCATCAGGATAAACTAACTGATGAAATCTCATGTATTAGAAAGCAAGACTGGGCTTTCACATTCTGCAGCTCTTGAAGTATTTTAACCACCAGTTACCAGTAAGAATACATGATTCCCTCATTTAGACATCTGAGGCAAACCTTTTAGTCCAATGTGCATGTTCCTATTCCCATTGCATTTTTAAATAAATGCTTAGGAAACAATCCCACTTAGCTATCTTCTATAATGTAAAATAAATGGCCCATCTTTCGTTCATGTCTTTCTCTGATCACACAGTTAATCTAGTATTAGGGTGCTTTTTTCTGTGAAGATCTTGGAGGGAGAATTGAAACTTGGAATTCAATAAAATTGCCTCATATGGATATTCTGTGGAATGAACACTCTGGACCTTGGTTAGAACTCTGCTTTGAATGGCACTGCTTTCTAGCACATGCAAGAATTCTCAGGAAGTATTAAGACTTCTATTTTAACATTACTGTGGCAATTCAGGAAGGAGAAGAACTTAGAAAGGTTATAGGGATGTGGTGAGTGCTAAATTGAAAAAGTTTAAAAGGTAAAGGTTTCCCCTTGACATTAAGTCTAGTTGTGTCTGACTCTGGGGGTTGGTGCTCATCTCCATTTCTAAGTCGAAGAGCCGGTATTGTCCATAGACGCCTCCTAGGTCACGTGGCCGGCATGACTGCATGGGATGCTGTTACTACTCATTAGACCCAAATACACAATAAACTTGGTTTGTCAATACTTATGTCAATTCCACTGATTGAATGCATTTAGCTGAATATATTGATATAAACCTTGGACTACAACAAGTGAAATCCCTTAACCATTGTAGGATTTTTTTTAAAAAAAAAAACTTATGGGAAATGGCAATTGACAATAATTCCCAGTACATATAATGGTATGTATCCATCATCCCCATTTTGGATTATATGTTTATAGGATTTCTAAAAACAAAAGGAGATAAGTCCGCCGAAATGGCTCCCATTATTTATCTTTATTGAAGAAAAAATGTCAAATGAGAATATTTGTCTAATCTTTTCTGTGCTACATTAGTAAAGCAATGATGGTGAAGTGGTACTATATTCACAAAATTAAGCCATTGGAATTTTTTAAAATAAACAATACCTATTTAACTTTCAAAATGAATAGCTGATGAGCATTATACCTCTGTAGACGCAACACGTGAATTCTCTTTCAGTTGAACAGCAGATGCCGTCTTGTAGCAAGCTGCTCTGTTTAAATTTAGATTCATACCTCATAATATCTGAACTATTCACGCGGAGATGCTCTCTGGCAGAAAGACATTCTGAAAGTATTCAAGATAGTTTTGATCAGTAAAGGTAATTCATGTCACTGGTTTAGAAAACAGGTGATTGAAAACAAAAAAGATCTGTATACATGAAGGGATGTAGGTGAAAAACATAGCACCCTACAGAGATCTTAACTTGGACATTTCTGCTGTCTTTATCCAGGATACATTTTTCACCATTCAACTTCAAAAAGATTACACATCTCACCTTTGCAATATAGGAAAAAATGCCAGATTGTGCTCCTTATAAAAAGCAAGATACATTGACTAAAAGCATGCCAGGTATTTTTGCTGATGCAGAATGAAATAGTTTTCAAGCTGACAGAATTTTTCAAAATATGTAAATAAATGGATAAAACCTGTTCCTTTCATTTCAAAGAATTGATAAGAACAATCCTAGATTAATAAAAGTTTTTTTTCCAATTAATAAAAATCTTATTTTATGCAAAATTGTGCAAACATTTTCTGCACAGGAAGCATTTTTCATGTTGCAAATAATAATAATTCTATAAAGAAATGTTTGTTTCTATACAGAAAACACTGGTTTTTATGCATGAAAGACTGTTGTAGCCTGTCATAAACTATGTCTTCTTTCTCAAAGATTGCTTTTGCCATCTTGGCCACACTCTGATACTGCTAGGCCCAGTTTTCATTTATGAGAGCACCTCCCTCTGTTTCTGTCTTACATCAATTTACATACAATTTATTTGTCTGAATGGAAAGAACTACTGAGAAAAAATGGACGTAACTAGGAAATAAAATTGTCTTATAACAGCAAAATAGTTCCCCTATAACTTTTTTAAAAGGGGAGGGATAGGCACAAAAACCCTATATATTTATAATAATGTATGTTAGAAATGAAGGCAACCACAACATTTAAAAATGCAAACTTAGCTATGTTAAAATGTAATGTTGCTTGATTTCATACCAACGAATAAACTGAAATATATTACCAAGTAAAACGTACGCTTTTCCAAATGTTATGCTTATATTCTTCAGACAAAAACAGTATGCTAATGGAATACATATTATGCATACATGTATCTATTAGTGAAAATGAGTATATTGAGTTAGGGAAATTTGCTTATAAAATGTACATGTTAAAGAAATTATGAACAAAATATATATTTGAGGAATAAAATACAAAACATGCATGGCTGTGTATCATCATGCATGTGTATGTCTGTTTAAACTCAGCCCAACATAATACATTTTTCTAAAAAATATTAGGCTCAAACAAAATTTGGTAGCCATTGAGAATGTATTCTGTCTTATTTTTATGCTAGTAAAAATTGAAATACTCTATTCAGGTGGATACATCAGTTGCTTTCCTGTTTGCTTTCAGATGTGTTCACTCATAATTAAGAATTTTCTTTTTCTTAGATCTGCAAGAAATATATTTCACAAGGTACTTTAATTCAAAATAGTTATTTCAGCATGTTCTTTGAGTCAGGAACTGCCAGGAGTGCAAAAATCCACTGGGCAATTTACTTGTCCCTAAACCTAAGAAAGTTTGCATTGGAATTTTCTAGGGACGCATCTGTACCATCATATATTACAGTATGAAACTGCACTGTATGGCAGTGTAGATGGGGCCAAAGACTGAATTCTTGAAGCATATGTACTGTCAGCTTCATATAAATATTGTATAGTAAACCTTTCAGTGCAATGGTACTGTGTACACACATCAAGAAATACTTTGCTTGTGATCACATGATTGATGATGATCTGGGCCAGGGGTCCCCAAACTAAGGCCCGGGGGCCGGATGCGGCCCATCGAAGTCATCTATCCGGCCCCCACGACACAAGGGCAGAAGGAGGTTGGGCTAAATGGCCCAAGGGGTCTCTTCCAACCCTCTTTATCATTATTATTATTATTATTATTATTATTATTATTATTATTATTGACATTGACATTGAGGCTGGGTGGCCATCTGTCAGGGGTGCTTTGCTTGTGCTTTTGGTGCACAAAGGCAGAAGGGGGTTGGACTCAATGGCCCAAGGGATCTCTTCCAACCCTCATTATTATTATTATTATTATTATTATTATTATTATTATTATTATTATTATTATTATTAACAACATTGAGGCTGGGTGGCCGTCTGTCAGGGGTGCTTTGCTTGTGCTTTCGGTGCACAAAGACAGAAGGGGAATGGACTCAATGGACTCTTGCAACTCTCTTTTTGTTGTTGTTGTTGTTGTTGTTATTATTATTGCTTGGTGGCCAACTATAGTCCGGCCCTCCAATGGTCCGAAGGATTGTGAACTGGCCCCCTGTTTAAAAAGTTTGGAGACCCCTGATCTGGGCAAATGCAATTATTGAAATGGAAGGCATAAAGTTAAAATATGCTCCAGGCTGCTGAGCAGCTTTCAAACAGCTGCTGTTAACCTAAAACCAAATGCAAAAGAAAGTCCTTTTCTGTCTTCTCTTGCAAATGAAGCTGGAGGGTCAATATTGGCAATTACATTGGTTTGAACTCCTGTGTAGGCAACATTCTCCCTTTTGTAACTGACATTTTTGAAGTCTGACTTCTCCTGAACTGTCAGCCATTGCAGTTACAGCTGGTTACAAGACCTTACATTTATGACAGCCAGATTATCCAACAAAATACTTGTAAATAGTCTGGACACGCTTTATAAAACATTAGCATCCACACCTTTGACATTCCAATCATGAACCTGTTGCAAAGTTACCACCGTTCATTTATTTTTCTCTTCTCCACCCTGTTAGAAAATCAGCAATTCAATGTTGAAAAAAAAAACCCTTAGTCCTAATGTCTAATAGTTGTCCATGTACAGTAGAGTCTCACTTATCCAACGGCCCAGCAGAAGCTTGGATAAGCGAATATCTTGGATAATAAGGAGGGATTAAGGAAAAGCCTATTAAACATCAAATTAGGTTATGATTTTACAAATTAAGCACCAAAACATCATGTTATACAACAAATTTGACAGAAAAAGTAGTTCAATACGCAGTAATGTTATGTTGTAATAATTACTGTATTAAGAATTTAGCACCAAAATATCATGATATATTGAAAATATTGACTACAAAAATGGCCTGGATAATCCAGAAGCTTGGATAAGCGAGGCTTGGGTAAGTGAGACTCTACTGTATATTCCTTGTTGATGTAAAAATGCTTTGCACACACACACACATACATGCTTTACCTTGTAAATTTTACAGCTTTTGTATCACCAAACACAACCCATCATCCAGTATAATGATTCCAGAGGTTAAATAAAACCTACTTGTTATTATCCAAGCATTTCTGCTGTTAGAGCAAACATACAAAAGTTTAAACTGTATTTTAAAAGTAATTACATTCTTAAACATAAACCATTCAAATGAAAACAACAAA
The DNA here is from genome assembly GCF_035594765.1 of Anolis carolinensis. NCBI lineage: Eukaryota > Metazoa > Chordata > Lepidosauria > Squamata > Anolidae > Anolis > Anolis carolinensis. Next base: position 72,672,748 of record NC_085845.1, read on the forward strand.
TAGTCTAGTACATTATGCAAGCTATGTTTCCCCTAAACAATCTGGATTCAAAGACCTGCTGAAAAAATGCTCTTCACCTGCCTGTAGAAAGATAGCAAGGAGGGTGCCAGTCTAAACTTTATAGGAAGGGAATTCCAGAGTCTGGGAGCATCTACAGAGAAACAAGGCATTCTCCAATGTTTTTAATAGATATATGTGCAAGAGTGGTGGGACAGATAAAGCCTTCTGAAGATTTCAAAACATGGGCAGATTTATATAGGGGAATAATACTATACTACAAATAACTTGGACCTGAGCTTTATAGGGCTTTATAGATCATAACTGGCACTTTGAATTGTACCTAGAAACAGAGTGTGAGGCAGCAAAGCTGTTACAACTATGGAAGTGTATATTCACTCAAGTTCACTGTTTCTTAAGCTGTGGATCCCAACCCCAAATTAATGGCTCAAGGTTTTTTTTCTGAATGTCACATACTGGAAAAAAAGAAAGAATGTGGGGTAATGTTATTGCATTCTATAAATACCTAAAGGGCTTTAAATATTTAATGCTACATAACTGTATTATTGGGGTAATGAAGGTGTGATTAAGTTGTGTTTCAAAATTAATACAATTGTAGTGATTTTAACTAAGACCACATTTAAGAAGGTCCGTGCTTCCGCTAAACCAGATCAGCCAGGACAGAGAACAAAACACTTAGGGTTGATGACAAACTACAGATGTTTGTTACAATTTGGCCAAAGGGGATGCAAGTACTATGTTACTGTTCAAAATGTAGAAGCATATCTTTACAGTAAAATAGAAGACATTATATACACTTTTTACAGCTAGTCAGACTTCCTGTGCCTCCTCCTGATTGGCTGAGAAACAGGCTAGCTAGAATCCATACAGGGATTGGCCAGAGGTTTCTTTGATGTCACTGACAGAAGGAAGGGACCTCCATGGTGGGAAGAACAGCTGATTATTGATAGGGTTAAACGTCCAGTCCATTGAAGAGACACCCCTATAGAGGGCATGAAACTGAAGAAGGCTATGCAGATGATTCCTTGCTTGATTTAAGTGTCTAGTTCCATAAAGACAAAGGTGCAAGACCGGTAATCCCGGGTGACCAGAGACTTGGCTACTCTTTCAGAAGGCTAACGTATTCATATTTGTTTTAGCCTTTTTTCCATGAGAACCATAAGCCTCCAGTCACATTTAAACAGGTAAACGGTGCAAACAGAGCCCTGGTGATAAAGGGATTATCTGTCTCACATACATGCACAAAGGAACTGGTATTATCTAGATTGGGGGATCACTGGAGAGAACCTTCTTAATTGTTTAGCAATCTCCCTTCCCAGAAGCTTATGTAAATAGGGGGCACTGGGGGAAGCAGATGCCTTCATAATATATCCAATAAGGTTTTATATATTTAGGAATTGATACAGTACTCAATCAATACAAGTTATAGAAGAAATATCATTCAATATATTTATCAAAGGATTGGGATATGATATAGTTAAGGGTACAGCACTGTTGGGTCCTTCTGAAGCCTTTAGTGCAGTGGTTCTCAACCTGTGGGTCCCCAGGTGTTTTGACCTACAACTTCCAGAAATCCAAGCCAGTTTACGAGCTGTTAGGATTTCTGGGAGTTGAAGGCCAAAACATCTTGGTACCCACAGGTTGAGAACCACTGCTCTAGTGCTTCAATATTGTGAAACTTTGAAAGAGTGGAAAATGCTTACACAATAAAAATATAATCATATATCTTTCTTGGAGTCTCTCTGATGGCCTAGATTAATGTGGGAAGGGGAGTGCTGTGGTCCGACAACACAATGAGTAGGAACAAAATTGCTTAATTGACTCAAGGTTAAAACTTTCTATCTGTCTTCAAAAATGACTCTTCAGGACATTTTAGATATATTTTGAATGAACAAGACATCTTCTATATAATTTGAATGCTGAGGTATTTTTTAATATCAGAAAGTAGCAATAAAATAATAAGGTACTGAACAAGCAATTTAACAAGTTAATTTTTAGGGATGTGCACGATTCCGTTTGGTGATTCTGGATTTGGGGAAATACGGCGATCCAGCAGCTGGACCGCTGAAAATGGACCCAGCTGAAGGCTCAACCAGAAACTGATCATGAACAGCCGGATAATGGGAGGTGGGGCTGAGCGGCACTCTACCTGAGGCAGAGGCCATGGTGTGTGGATCAGACAAGAGTGGGTGCCTGGGCAGTGGCTTCCTGTTTCTTCCCCGGCAGCCTCTTTATCCCTTCCTGAAGGCTCCCGCCCCTGGTGGAGCACCCATTTGAGGCAAATAAAGTGTCAAAGGCTTCCCTAGGCCTTTCTTCCAGAGAGGGCCCCATTGGGGACTCACATTCCCAGCAGCACCTTGCACTGCATGGGCATTGAAAAAGCCTCTGTGCTCCCTACTGGGGCATGATGGAAGATGAGGTTTTTCTTTCTCTCTGTTTTTCACATTTCTTTCTCAGTCAATCAGAGGCCTGGTTGATGATGTCCATTCTCATCCTCTCTTGTGGGACTTCAATTCCCTGTTGGGACTTCAATTCCCAGAACCCCCTATTGTGGGTTCTTTTTAAAAAAAATGTTATGGCAAAAACTTTAACATTTTCCCATAAATCATTATTTCAGACACTTTCTGAAATATTTGCAGTCAGAAATGTGGCCTACAAATGAGGAAAGTTTCATCCTGATAGGTCTAAAAATAACAGAGAAACTAACCTCTAAAGTTTCCCCATTGGTGCCAATAGAGTGAGCCTTACCTGATAGAAAACAGCCCACTCCTACTGATTTTGGGAATTTAAATGGAACAAGGGGAGATAGAGCTGAAAATGGGACTGGAAACTGTTGGGGTTTTTTGCCAAGTTGTACACCCCTATTAATTTTTATAACAGTGTTTAAAAAATAGTTTACTTTGCAAACACTGTGATGACTCACTGGAATGGATTTCTTTGAAAAATAACTTCCCATAAATGAATAAAAAGCAGCCAGACAAACATACAGGTTGCTATGGATGCTGTCTTTACAAAGAAGAATAGATATGCTTGTTTGTGAAATGCATTTATTCAAAAAAAATGTAGAAGGCTGGGAATAGAAGCAGTTTTTCTAACGTATTATTGAACATGACAAAGCCATGATTCCTCCAGTGAACATATTATTTCCACAAACTATATCCTAAAACAAGCATATCTGAAATTACTGAAGTCCATACTTTTGATGAGAAAAAAATGATTTGGTGTGACTTTATAGAATAACTTTCCAGCATCCATTTTTTTTCATAGAAAATGACAAAAAAACTTGATTTTTTTTAAAAAAAATGAATGAAAGATAATGCAAAACTGACTTGTTTTATCATTCAAGCAGACAGTAGCTCTGAGGAATGTTTGTTTAGTGTTAGACACTTTGCTAGGCTGCATCAGGCCTATTTGCTAAATCTGCCCTACCAATTATTTTAAAAAATAATAATGGAATAACGTGGCATTACTATAGAATAAATAACTCTGGACAAGCCTTTGTTGTATTGTATATGCAGCAGACTTCGTTTTCCCCAATCCTGCATTGCCACATTTATTTCAATAATAATGAAAATATTAAAATGTTTATTTTTCTGTACACTATTCTCAAAGTAGCTGAAGATGTCAGTTGAACATTTTACTTGATCAGAGTTATATAAAGAACTAGGACTGTTATCCAATGAAGCAAGGATTCACACTAATACAAATTTATTTGGCAGCACCTACAGTCTATAATATTTGTTCAAAAATTATCACAAATGTGTACTTGAGAGCAAAGATTATAAAATATGGAGTGCTGGTTCTGAGGTTGGCATGGTGGGTCTAAAACTTACGATTGTCTTTAGTTTGGTCCCATTAGATAATACCTATCAAAATTGAGAAACTATTTATCAAGCAAAACAGACAGATAAGCACTAGATTATAGTGTATATGTTCATGGCAAGCTGGAAGTCAAAATAGTAATATCTGCATGCAGAAACAATAATAAATTAATAATGATAATATACAGTAGTACTTCCACTGTGGAGATGACTAGATTGTCTTTAAAACTTTTAAAAAATATTTTTTTTCAGTTGAAAAACCTGTTTCTGATTTTTTATGAATATTTTGTACTTTGCATCAACTAGCATTGTAAATTAATCTAACCATTGTAGTGCACTGCTATATAATCAATGACCTACAAAAGCTGATATTTCACTTTCATGAAGGGTACCTGTATCAATGTTACATGATTTTACATAATGCTTACTGTGAAAAAGCAAAGGAGCCATACAGAGGCATGATTTGGCTCCACTCTTCCACCTAGTGCACATTGTTGGCTTAATCAAGCAATAGTTTAAGCAATTAAGCTGCTTTAGAAAAGCCCATCTTTCTAGACACTTATACACAACAGCAATTTTTCACCACTTCAAGAATTGAAAATTTCCCTATCATTGTTAATCAGTTTTATTCTTCTCCAAGAATCTGAGAAAAGTGTTCTAAACTACATTCAGTATAGTCAGTTAGACTGAAATGGATCTAAGAGCTGTTCGATGCAGATACTATAATCCAATTTGAAAGTGGATTAAAATGAACCAGTTTCACTGTGCAGCGCTAGAACAAACACTCCAGGAACTCGTCCAAGGTGGCCACAGTATCCATTGAATGTGGAACTACAGTGTCTGTGGTAAGACAGCCCCAGAAGATGTGGGCTTATCCAAGCTGCTAAAATGTTAGTGAAAAATTCATTAATATAACGAGAATAACAACATTTGGTTAATATTTTGTTATAGTAATTGCACATAATTACTATAATTGGGAGGGGCCTCTGGTGGCACAGTGTGTTAAAGTGCTGAGCTGCTGAACTTGCGGACCAAAAGGTCCCAGGTTCAAATCCTGAAAGCGGAATGAGCGTCCGCTGTTAGCCCCAGCTCCTGCCAACCTAGCAGTTCGAAAACATGTAAATGTGAGTAGATCAATAGGTACTGCTCCGGCGGGAAGGGAACGGCGGTCAATGCCACATGACCTTGGAGGTGTCTATGGACAATGCCGGTTCTTCGACTTAGAAATGGAGATGAGCACCAACCCCCAGAGTTGGTCACGACTGGACTTAACGTCAGGGGAAACCTTTACCTTTACCTTACTATAATTGGGGAAACATCAGGGGCTCCTTTCTCCCTCATTTTTACAGCTATTGGGGTGAAACTCACTACAGTCGTAGAACACATTTACTACCTTAGCCCACCAAAGTTCAGAACATTTCACTTATCCATGGAGTTCTGGGGAATTTTCAAAGTTTTAATAATTAAAAAAAATGTTCCTAGTTTAAAAGTATTATTTCCTGTTTAATTGTGTAGTACTTACTTTGAAAGTAGTAGTTCTACTCCAAGAACTTTTTTGTGCCTAAAACTTTGTTAAATGGGTGGATGATGCTGTTAGGTTGGTGGATTGTATTGTATACTACAGCAAAATGTACTATAACATGATGTCCCTTGCGCAAAGATAAAGTTTTTGCAGTTTAATAAACTTTCGCCATGGTTCTATGATAGAACCAATGATATTTATAACCAAGGAGCAAAAATCATGGTGTAGATTATTAAATTTATTGGAACTCTCATTGGCAACGGAGAGGCAAATCTCTCTGATGCTGAGCAGCACACTGTTTTCTGGGAAATGTAGTTTAGGGCAGGGCTTTTTGAATTCTTTGACATAGGGCTCCTCCCTTCCTGAACTATATTTCCCAGAGTTCTGTGCTGTTCCAGCAAACACTGCTCCCTCTTTTTCCTGCTCCTAATAGCAGGAGACTTCCCTTTACAGAGGCAAGGCAAGATACTAAGGCAGCCTTTTTGGATTTGCTTCCTTGCACTGAATATGGAACGGACTTTGGGAGCCTTCTGAGATTTACAAAACTAAAACAAAAAGTATGGGGTAAGTTTCAATCCTTAAATTGTTGATGCGGGCCACACCCATGTATCAGATATTGCCTCATAAGTCCAGATTTAACTAATTTAATATGACTTACAAGGACAAACGAAAAAATGCACACTTCTAGACATATCCCTGTCCATTTGGGATCAGTGTTGAGCCATGGCAGGGCACAGGAAATGAGAAAAAAGGGGTGGAAAGAAAGAGTTCCTGTGGGAATAATGTAGTTTCCTTTCATGGGGGAATAATTGCTTACCTTATGTTCCACTATGTTTCACCATTTTTAAAGCTTCAGTGTTAGTGGTTATCCTAAAAAACGCTCCAAATTTTCTTATTTCAGTTTCAAGCCCTGCATATTCTGCTCATCTACAATACAATTTTGGCTTGTTCTGGACTTTCTGATGAGTTTTTTTAAACACACAATTTCTGGCTTGATGTGTGTTACAGCACGCATTTGGGATGTATGCTTTGTAGACACCCCACTCTTGAGCTGACATCGAACGGCATTATGGTGTCTGTATGGATCCGCTCCTACAAACCACCAAAAAACTGCTTTTAGCTTGCTTTACCTGTGAAACAAACTGGATAACTTTGGGTGAAGGAATTTCTCTAATCCTGACCTAGTTCACAAGGGGGTCCATTTACATTCAGAATTATAGCACTATGATTCCACTTCAACTTCCATGGTTCCATCCTATGGAATGCTGGGATTGGCAGTTTAGAGAACAGTTGGGAGATGAAAATTGTGTAGGTTTTAAGTCAGACCTTTTAAAGAATTGATCAAGTTGCTAAAGCTATTTTGAGGATAGATCCAGCATTCTGGATAGGTTCCTTAAGGTCTAGGCAAAACCACCTCACTACCATCAGCCACTGCTGATTTGTACTATATTCTGAGTTCAGTAATGATCTCACCTCAAACTGTACAAGGCATTGCATTAAAAAAAAAAAAACAACAAGTGTTCAGTTTGTATATCCCCATACTGAACTTTATTTTGTTTTGTTGTTCAGCTTATCAGTCATTTTCATTCCAAGACTTTTAAAGATAAAGCTTTTAAATATCAATTCAAGGGATGCTGTGGTTTTTAACTTTGAATAGGTTTAAATGGTTTTTCACTGGGAATTTTAAAATACTGTTTATATTTAATCCTGCTTTAATGTTTGCATGTTTGTATATTTTAAATTGTATGCTGATGCTTTTAAGTTAAGCCGTTTTGAGTCTCTTGCAGGAGAGATAAAGCAGATTATAATTATTATTAATATTAATAATAATAATAATAATAATAATAATAATAATGTACTAAGGGAAATGGGTTAATTGCCTAGTAGAATCAATTCATTGGACAGGTGAAAGCAATAAAGCATGGTATTGTATTCATAATTTGTACATGGCATTAAACTTGTAGCTGCTATTTCACATGGTGAATTAGAGGCTACATTGTAGAAAACATCCAGAGCTTTTGGTCTGAGATGGAAATGTTAACTAATATTCATTGATGGTGTACCCTCAGTACATTTTAGAGCTGTCAGTTTAGTTTCCAGGACAGTCTTTTTTGCTCTATGATTTGAATGGTCTTTTGTTATGAACATTATCAGGATGAAAAGTGTGTGTGTGCGAGGGGGGGGACCTAGAGTAAATGGTTTAAGGATATACAAAGGCAAGGTCTTAGAAAAACAAATATGTGTTTGTATTCTTATGCACCAGAAGGAATGTGTGTATGCGTATCTGTGTGCGCACCTTCAAATTGCTTGGTATACACAATGTAAATATATGTCTGAATATGGGTTTATGTAAATCCTTGCTTATCTCACGTTCATGACAGTAAATGAAAAAACAACACTTTCCTCTTTACTGGACAAGATGGGGAGAGACTTTTTTCATACATTTTTGTGAAGTATTCCCAATTGCAAAGCACACTCTTACACAGACAATTTTCTGGAAGTTACAGCTGCTGCTTCTTTTGTTTCATAGATTTTTAAAGTAAGTATATGCTGTAGATAGGTCACATAAATCTTTTGAGCCACTACTGTCCTGCTGTGCTAATTTTGTGCAGGTGTTCTTTGTTGGCCAAATGCAGATGCTGCTCCTGCAAAATTATGGGGAAACATTCTCAGATTCACTCCCACCTCAATTGTGTTTCTTTGAGTGCATATTTGTGTGAGACAAAAAGGGAGTGTACATAGAAATCACTTATGATTAATTGTTAATGTTTTTTGGCCATCTTACTTCCAAATGCCTTTAAAAAAAGAATTGTGTCTTAGTAGGGTACACTGATTGTGTCCTTCTTATGGACCTGATAGTCACAATGCATTTTCCCCCTTGCAGTGATTTTTTTTGTCAAACATTGCTTTGGCTATTTGATTGTCTTCCACTGTCATTACTGTTGCAACTGCTGTCAATATGACAACATATTTTCATGGAGTTTAATTGCTAAATGCAGTGTTTGGTTGGCCTCACTGAAATCTAACTTTTCAGCCCATTTCCAAGTGGTGTGGAATACAAATGGCTTTCAAAAAATATGCCTTGTTTCCTAAGGTATGTTTCTTCACATATACCATCTTACCAGAGGAAATAATGTGTGTGTTTGTGGGTTTTTTTGGTGGTGGTGGTGGGTGGGGGTTTGGTCCATGCTAAGAATATCTGGCCAACATACGATCTCATCAGATGGGGTTGAATTTGGCAGCATGCTCCACTTTGCCTTTCCCTTAAGCACGGAGCCTGCCAGCTCCCATTACACAACACACGACTACTTCTGGTACGGCTCTATGCTTAAAAGGAAGGTGAAGTGGAGCATGCTGCCGTCATGGCAATACAGAAGACTTCCAGTGTTCTGCCAGGAACAATGGGGGGAAATCGGGAGGTTGTCTCTTCCCCCCATGGAATGGTGAATTAGGTGAATTAGGCAATGTGGAGCATGGTGCGACGGGTTCCCAATAAACCCCGATGTACCCCGCCAGAATTGCCAAGATGCGTAGAGATTCCGGTGGCCTTTTTGATGGTTTACAAGACTTGTGCTCCTGTACCATGCAATCTATTTTACACTGTAAGTTCAAAATTGTGTCCACATTGGAACCTTACAGTTGTTGTTATATACCTTCAAGGTATTTCTGACTTGTGGTGATCCTATAATATAAGCCTATCTGGGTTTGTTGGCAGAGTTTGTTCAGAGGGAGTTTGATTCAGTGCACATTTCAATGCACTTCATCACATTTCAATTTCTTTTTTATTTCTGTTGAATTATATCCTTTTAAAACATGCCTGCATAGTTGATTATATTCACCTCCACAAGCATATATATTTTTGCATTGCATTTTATTATTTCTTGGTTTGCTGATAAATTGTTTATGGTAATGGACACAGTTAAAATCACTATGAATAACATAAGGAACTGACTCCCAGAAATCAACAAGCCGAAGGAGCTGCTCCAAGCAATGGAGGCCTGTGGCATCAGCAAGTGGTGTGCTTCAGCATGAAATGGAAGGCTCTCTTGGGTCAATGAGGTCCTTGCATGCCACAAACATATCTCACACCTTTGAGGATGCCTGCCACTGATATGGGCAAAACATCAGGAGAGAAATCTTCTGGAACATGGCCATACAGCCCGAAAGACTCACACCAACGCAAACCTGCTTCTGTTTGGGGTCCATGGGACTCCATTGCTTGAGGTTTACATTTGAGTATGGCACCATGACCATGAGTACACAGCATACCTGAATACAGATTAGTTATGAATCCATAACTCTAGATTATGAATCTGTATCTGCAATGAAATATGTCAGCCATCATATTTATGAGCTGTATTGGCACATTTTTAAATATTGCATTAATATATAGGTATATTGGTTTTTTCATTTAATTTCCACATAATGGATCATATTATTTTATTGTCCACTGAATCTGCATTTCATATTGTATTTGGAGCTGGAGATTTTTGGCTTCCTTTTTTTGAGGCGGGGGGCGGGGGGGGGGGGAGGAAGCATCAATGCCTGAAAAATACTTGAAGCTACATAACCAGTTGTTATCCCAACTGCCACCCTTATAAACACATTTTTTTGCTTTAAAAAGACCTTGAGGCATGTGCTCTGTAGGTTATCTGTGTACTTAGGCATAATTCGTTGAATCACAGCCTTTTTTTATTGTGGTACAGAATACACAGAGATAAACAAAATTAAATAATATTTCTTCATAAAATAAAAATCACAGTCTCAGGCTGAAATCTGTAATGCGGGCTGTGATTTTTTAAATCATTTTTCTTCCATCAGAAGAGAATAGTTTAAAACTGTAATTTTTTACAGTATATGTCTAATACATCTTGAGCAAAATCTGGGAAATAGCACAATGAGGATGCACATTATTTTGAGAAGTAGAGACCCACAGTTAAATTAGTGTATTTTGGCATGGAAAGTAATAGTGGAGAAATCAAGGTAAAATGTTTCAAATTCATGTAGCATATTGAAACTATTGCAAAAGAAACAAAAACAAAACATCAATTGCAGTATCTTTTGCTTTTGCTTTTTTGTCTTTTAAATCTATGTAAAGACAATCTCAGGTTTGTTTTTAATATATCTGACACTGAAAGAAATGAAATAACTTGACTCGGTGTAATACCAGATAAGAGTACACAAAGCATGTTTAATCTATAATAGCAATATTTGATTAATGACACCACTGTATTATCTAAAAAAAAATATCATATCAAACTGCAATCTGTCATTATGTCATATTGCCCAGAAAGTAAGATGAGTAACTCTCATTGTGCATAAATGTTTTACTTTATACAACAATATAAAATGTAAAGCATCCCACGTCATTATATTAATCAGCAAGTTTTCTTTGGTTTTACTCTTTGCTTTCATTGGCAAAATAGCTTTACATTTTGAATTTAATTAGTCAAAGAACAAGAAGTATGAACTGAGAAGTTGTAGACTGTGGTGGGCAACACCTGCCCCATGAGCTATAAGCAGTTTCAAAGCCCCAAAATGGAAACTGTGAATCTTCTTTCAAACCTACAGACCTCCTAAAATGATTTTTCATTACCAATTCCCCCAAAGGCTTAGTCCCCTTAATCTCCTAACCCCTCACATACCTTAGAACAGTGGTTCCCAGCCTTTTTTTTGACCAGGAACCACTTGACCAAGGACCACTTTTACCAGGGACCACTTGAACAGGGACCACTCTCTAACATTAGTACCAAAAGGGTTATGAATTAGTTTTTAGTCAACTTTAAATTCAGTTTGGTGATTTGGGGTGCTGATTCAGAAAATTGCATTGAGATAACCACATCAGCTCTAGTTTCTGATGCAGAACATATGTCATCCAGTAGTTGCCATCTGCTCACCTACAGAAAACCATATTTAATAATCTAGAGCTGATGTGGTCTATCCAATGTAATGATAAGCTATGCAGAAAGGAACAGAGATAAAATTAATACAATAAATAAATAAAGAGGAAGGAGGTTTGCGGACTGGATTTTCATTCTCGCTGCTCACTGTTGTGCCACGGCCCACAGGTTGAGAACCACTGCTTTAGAAACATGCCAGAATCCTCAAATCAGCTAAAATTGAAACTAAAATGTAATGTTGCTCACTTCCTGTTTCAGTTTCAGTTGATTTTGTCTGTTGGAGGTAAAGGAGTCTGGCACATATCTAAGATATGTGTTGGGGGCCTGGGGAGCCAAAATGCTGGTGCTGACAGCGTTTTTGAGCTATGAGGAAGGCTAGGATCAAACATAATCTAGATTTTTTTTTTACAGTTTCTGAACATTTTGACCCATTACTGCAGCGTGCCAGGAATGGGAGCAAGATTAGGCTCCCATTCCATCTGCCGTACCCACTCCAGTTGTAGATAAACAGCTGTTTCTTCTGTAATGCGTATACACACATTATTTATTCCCACCAAAATGATAAAGTTTTTTTTAGGAATTATACAGGAAATTACCTAAACTAGGCCCTTCCAGATGGGCGTCACATTTCAACTTCCCTCTTAATATGGTTGATAGCAACAACAAAAAGATAGGAATTGTGGTCCAAAGGGTCAAATTGTGATCCAAATTAATCATTTGCCTATCTTCTGTTCAGCTGTTTTTAAATGTTTCAGTGTCTTTCCTCCTCCCGCTTTTCCCCTTTATCCTCAGCTTACTTCAACGGCTGCTGAGTTGAAAGGGCAAAAATAGTTTGCACTGTATTTATACAGAAGGAGGAAGAAAAGAGGATGGATTCTTGCCCCTTCCAGGCAAAAGTAATTTGCTGCCTTGTCTGTTCTTCTGCATTAATAACTTTTGCCATATTGATCACACTCTGATGCTGCTTAGCTACATTTGTCCTGGTTTTCCTATGTGAAATGTTGATTGGTATAATCTCTATTGCAGACACCTTCTAGACATCTGTATAAAATCCACATTGATCTGGGTTATATGACAGTGTAGCAGCATGGACGCAGATATATGGCAGTGTGGACTCAGATAATCCAGTTCAAAGCAGATATTATGGATTATCTGCCTTGGTATTCTGGGTTATATTGCTATGTGGAAGGGCCCACATCTGATCTTCCATGACCATGAATTCTGTGTCAATGAATTCAACTATCCCCAGTTTGAAAAAATTCTCTCTCCCCCCCCCAAAAAAAACCCCCCAAAATTGAAAAGCAAATCTTGGCTTTGTCATTTTATATAAGGGACATCCTTTTAATATGCCACTGCATATAATGGGACTTTAGATTTTGGTATCCATTAGAGTCCTAGAACCAAATCCCAATGGAGACCAAGGACCCACTGCACTACTTAAAGAAACAAACCTAGAAATCATCAACATGAGCATGTCAGTTTTCATTGCTAAAAGTTAACTGAGTGATGGTGCCAAAATATCCTATTTTTAAGGCACAGCACAATTCTTTCTCTACATTAGTCAATAATTCAATAAAATTTTCTGTTAAGTTTCAATGGTTCTTTTTCTCTAACTTCAAATATTTCTTCTCTGAGTTTTCCTATTGAGTTATAATAAATAGTTAGAGTTTTGTATGTGTTTTTTCACATATAAATAGTTATCACAAACATACCTTGACCAAGGTCTGGAGCAGGTCACAGTGTCTTCTCCACCAATGACATAAAGGAAGATGTCTGATACAATGCCAGTCTACTGATATTTCTTTTTCAGTACTACTGGTTTTCAGTGTCTCAGAGAAGATCCGCCAGCCTCACCTGGTGATAAATGTAGAAAAGCACAGTGCTACTATAATGGATAACTTGTCCTGTGTGTCATTATATTTTCGGTTGGCTTTTGTTGCATAGGTAGGAATAAAACTCTATAATACTGTGGAGCCTCAAATCTCTGTATTGATTTCCTAAGATTGCACAGTATACTGTTTTTAATGTGTAAAAAGCACTAAAGGATTTGAATCATCCCCTCATTTTTAAACCTTTAATTTCTTTCCACCTATTGCTGTGAAACCTTTCTTCTCTACTCTGTGCACATTTACTTTCATATTATCTAAGAAGACACTTGCTGCCTCTGGATATATTCTGTAATGAGCTGTTTCTTTAAATGTTATATCAATCCCAAGAAGGGTTGAAATATGGGGATTGAGAAGTCCTAAAAGCTTTAACGAAATGAATTTGAATACCCGTTTTATCATGTTTTGTTGCTTTTGTATTTTCTTGTCAAAAGTAATTTAGTTGGTATATACAGACTTGTTTAAATTATCCATTCTCACAGGCGAGGATAAGTAATTGAAACATGCTTCTCACTGCAGGAACGTGTTCAAAAACTGAGCCATTTTCACTGTAGTTTTCAAGCAGTTTTTATGTTCTCACAGGCAAGAGAAAGTTTAGCCTTTTTTGCTACCCTGGAGCATGTAGTGGCCAATGGGAGGTGGTGGGGAAAGCTATCTCAGAAGAGATTTCATCAATGCGCATCATGATTACTGATTGATTATTTTTGCTCAGCTATCCCGCTGCTTCCTTCCATTGGCTTGACCATGTAATGGTTGATATGTAGGGGTGAGCATGGAGATCACTCATCAATGGCACAGATTTCCTTATTCAGAGGCTGATGGTCATCTGTAAGGAATGGTTTGATGGTGTGATACGATTTCTGTTCCTGGTTGATAAATGTCATTTCCTAATTGGTTCTGTCATAAAAACATGGCAAAACTTTATTACACTGCCAAAACTTTGTATTTGGGCAAGGGACATCATCCTATAAATAGCACATTATGGTTTGTTGTGTCTCCACTAATTTAACAAAGTTTCAGACACAAAAACAAAGTTTCTGAAGTAGAACAAAGACTTTCAAAGTAAAGACAACCCAATGAAACAGGAAATAACACTTTCAAACCAGGAACAGATTTTTGTTATTATTAAAAATGTTTTTATAAAAACTTTGAAAATTCATCAAAAACCTGAGGATAAGTCAAACCTTATGAAATTTGGTGAGCTAACAGTGGTAAATGTGTTCTACCACTGTAGCAAGTTTCATCAGGATATCTCAGAAGCCCCTCAAGTTTCCCCATTGACAATAATGTTTTCCTTCATGCGCATCCACCATTAACAAGGTATAGTAGAGTCTCACTTATCCAAGCCTCGCTTATCCAAGTTTCTGTTTTATCCAAGCCATTTTTGTAGTCAATGTTTTCAATATATGATGATATTTTGGTGCTAAATTCGTAAATACAGTAAATACAACATAACATTACTGCGTATTGAACTGCTTTTTCTGTCAAATTTGTTATATAACATGATGTTTTGGTGCTTAATTTGTAAAATCATAACCTAATTTGATGTTTAATAGGCTTTTCCTTAATCCCTCCTTATTGTCCAAGATATTCACTTATCCAAGCTTCTGCTGGCCCGTTTAGCTTGGATAAGTGAGACTCTACTGTACATACAAAGATTTGGAGATTTTGGAGAGTTTTGAACTTTTTGCTTCAAAATTTGGAAATGACTTTAGAAACAAAGTGCCAGCGCCCACTACTTTCGAAGCAAGTTTTGAACCATTTTTCCCCCCTGGATCCCACATGCCTAATAGATAGTGTATCTAAGACCAACAAACTTGAAATGTCAGAATGCATGCTATGGCTAAGTTCTTAGGGAGACATGTGAACTAGGAACTATTGAAAAGGGTATGCTAAAGTTTCTAACAGAAACACTGCCTCTAGAGATGAAAAAGAAGTTCTCGTTCATCAAAATATTTATGAAGTTTTTTGGTGCTATGTAACTGTTAGGAAAAGTGTCTGCATAACTAGCTTAGTTCTTCCAAAAAGAAAACTCTGCATCAGAGCTTCAGCTCAGCTAAATCTGTTAAAATGAAGAAACATAATGCAGTGAAACACGCAGCTAGCATTAATTTCTTCCTTTTCTATGCCTTGGGAATAGCCAGCATCATTCTGCAGCAGTGGAAAATTTGTAAAGATGGGCAAGTTGTTGGAAGAATGGTCCACCATTATTTATCTTCTCATTTAAGAACTATATTTCTCTGGTATAACACTGCCCAGACTAGAGCACAGCACAGTTGGAAAGCCACTGATTTTGGCTCTCACTATTCTTGTTTAAGATCAGCTTAGCTCTACTGTTTGTGCTCTAAAGCCTGGTTATTTGGGTTGGCAAAGGATAGGCACTTTAAGATGAAATGCTTGATCCTAAGCAGGGTTTTGCTGGTGTACCAAAAAGATTATCTAATCCTTTCAAATGAACCATAAATCCCACATAAATTTGACACACTTTTTTTAAAAAAATAGATGATTACGTCTTATTAGGATTAGAGGAGAAATTGATTTAATTCCCATTTCAGTGACAAACTTACCTAATGTTTGTCTTTCACACTAATGCATGAATGGCATTTCAGTCATTCAGTTTCAGTGAATTTGCAATTTTATTCATGCAATAAAATGTATATATTGTTGGACAGTGCACCTCAAAACTTGTTTAAATCTACTGTCCAAGTATGCATGTTTGTGTGTGTGTGTGTGTATACATGTGAATGTGGTGTCTTCTTGGTCATATCACAGGCAGCTGGCACAGAAATATGTACCATATATACTCAAAGATAACCCAAGTTTTTCAACCTTTTATTGAGCTAAGAAATCCTCCCTCGGCTTATAATGGGGTCGAGGCCAGGCAGAAGAGCCTGGAGTACATTGCTTGCAATATATGATATATTTCTCTCTCCTTTTCCCCTTCCTTATCAGTGTTTTTTCTTTTCCAGTCAAAAGGGAGGGAAGGAGAGAAAGAAGATATATTTCATGTCCTTCTTGTTTGTATGGCTCTCTTTCAAACCCACCCATTTCCTGGCTTTTTGTGTGTATCTAAATGTATTACCTTTATATGTGCATTTTTGTTCCCTTGGAAGTGTTTACTGGCCTTTGTAAGCCCTATAGATTTATAAATATGTTTCTATATATGCATGTTAGTCCTGAAAGTCTTTGCAAACCATATATATATCCATTAATCTTATAAAAGCATTTTCCCCTGAAATATTTGTTAATCTCTCCTACAGATATAGAGACATTTCCCCCTGCAAATCTTTGCAATCCCTATGTACCTATATATCTCTACCTATCTATATACATTAATTTTATATATGAATGTTCCCCTCACATGTTTGCATGTCTCTGCAAATCCTATTTAGATATAGATATCGATAAATATATGGACATACCTATATATCTATATATATCTGTGTTTGTGTATGTGATGATATATAAATAATTTTATATGTGAATTTCCCCTCACATGTTTGCAAGTCTTTGCAAATCCTATATAGATATAATTATCTATATATAGAGAGATGTCTAGATAAATGATAGATAGATAGATAGATATGAATATAGATATATAGGGCTTGCAAATATTACAGGGAGAAATGCACATACAAATATATATATATATATAATGTCTAGACAGATATAAATATAGATATATAGGGCTTGCAAATATTGCAGGAGGGAAATGAACATATATAGAAAGGATTTGCAAATGTTTCAGGGGGAAATGCATATGTGAAATTTGGATCTATATATATGGATCTATATCTAGCTCTTCATTGTTTATATAGGCATTGAATATTTGCCTTTTACTATGTTGGAAGCTAGCCTGAGTCACCATGGGGAAGTAGGGCGGGATATAAATGAAGTATTATTATTATTATTATTATTATTATTATTATTATTATTATTATTATTGAAGTTATTGTTGATACCATATTGTTTTTGTTGACCCTCCTTTTCCACTTACAGCTAGTTTGCTGTTTTTCTTTGAAATACAGTAAATATACAAAAACATTTAACCTACTGATGCTTCAATTAATGTAATTTTATTGGTATCTATTTTTATTTTGAAATTTACCAGTAGCTGCTTTTAAGCTGCTTTAAAGGCTTTTAAGCAGAGGCTGGATGGCCATCTGTCGGGAGTGCTTTGAATGCAATTTCCTGCTTCTTGGCAGGGGGTTGGACTGGATGGCCCATGAGGTCTCTTCCAACTCTACTATTCTATGATTCTATGATTCTATGCTGCATTTCCCACCCTCAACTTATCAATATATTTTTCCATTTTTGTGGTAAAATTAGGTGCCTTGGCCAGGCATTCAGATCAGGTTATACTCAAGTATATAGGCTATTAGTGAGAATAGTGAAAATGTATTCTGTTTGTATATATATATGAAAAAGCTGTATAGTGAAAGGTGTGCATGTGGGAAAATACACACAACAATGCAACAATTTAATGGAAACTTAGAATAATATTCTCAGAGGTAGATGAGTGGAATTTAGGACTGGAAAAATGAAAAATAGCAAAAACAAAATTGATATATATTGTATTTTCATCCTTCACTCCTTTGAGCCTGAATGAGAAGGCTTTTTATTATGGCTTTGTGGAGGTCACCTGAATACAATAATCCTTTTCTTGCCTTGCTAAACTCTCATCTACTTGCACAAGCTTTCACTGGACACTGTCAGATATAAAGAAACTTTGTTTTTGGCATTACTATGTTCCAAACATGATTCTCCTAACACAACAGGACAAAGTGAGCTCTTTATGATCTGCTCTGAACAAACAAATGGGGATATTAGGCAATTGTCACCTAATTCAGTATATTGATGTTGTCAGCCCAGTTTCTTATGTAATAGAGAAGTTTGGGTAGTGATTCTTTGGTTAGTGAGGAAAATAATCTTTCCTCCAGTTTTTGACATTTTGAATTGCCTGTGCTATTTTGTAGGTTATTGTGTAAGTGAGATCAATATAAGGAAATGGGAACTAGGAAGGCCTGAAATCCTATATATCATGTGTTATTGTTTTCTTTTTTGTAATAATGTATACAGACATATTGCATGCTTGTGGGTTGTAAAGCTGTCTCTCCATTCAAACTTATTTCACACACTGATATACTATTATTTTGTTTTTCTTTCTAAAAAGTTAAAACATAAAGATGGCATTTTCTCCCTTTTGCCTCTGATCTACTTTTCAGTCTTTACACTTCATTTGGGCATTGTTTATTTCCTTTAGCACTTGAGATTGTTAGTTATATCACCATTCAGAATGTGGAAATGGATATGTGAAAAGTTTCATGGGTACTGTTCCATTATCTGGGTGGAGGCCACTAAGGGGTGCTAGAGAGAGAAGGACGGTCCATTTTATGGAAGTGGAGGGTGGGTTGAAGGAGGAAAACCATTTCCCCCTGTTTTCCTGTTATTCCCCCCACCCATGTCCCTGTTGTGGAAATAACCCCTATTTATTATATGGGAAGTGGGGAGGGGAAATAACCAACAAAAATGGGGAAAATGGTTTACCTTCGTCAACTACTCCACTGTAAAATAGGTTATTCTTCTCTCTCTAGCAGCCTCCTTGTGGGCTCTGCCTGGATAATAGAATAGAACCTTTTCATGTAAGTCTTTCAGTATGGGTCAATACATGGAGTAGTGGTTTCCATGGATTTAGCTTAAAGGTACAAAATTACCTCCTCTGATCCCAGTTTGACTTCTTTATCACAATTCTATCAACATTTTACAGAAGAAAAGTAGAATGCAAAGAGCTAATCAACATCAGGGTGTAGTCACGATGGCAAAAGTTCAGAATGAGGAAGAACAAATAAGCTGGGAAAAGCTAGGCAGTTTGGTTATGCCTGAGTCTGCTGGGAAGCCCCACGCTTCTCTCCGCTTTCCCATATTGAGTTGAGTGTAAACTTACTTTGCATTTGGAAATGTGTTTGCAGTCATTTAAGTAAGTCAAAGCCAAAGAAGGAAAAAAAAGGAAGAGAGAGAAATGAGGACATTTTGAAAGCAGCTGAAAAATGTGATGACATTAGCCAAATTGCAACCACTAGAAGGAATACCATTGGGGACAACATGCAGGAATGTTCTGGTCCAACTTAACTGTCCAAACACATCTCCCTTTATGAGCCAACTAGAGCTTTAAGATCTGCGAGGGATGCCCTGCTCACGCCCTTCACAAGTGCGATTGGTGGAGGCGAAAGACAGGGCCTTCTCAGTGGTGGTCCTCGGCTGTGTAACTCACTCCCCAGTGATATTAGATGGGCACCATGTGTTCTGGTGTTCAGGAAAACAACTAAAGACCTGGCTCTGTACACAGGCATTTGGGGACTCAGATAACATGGAATCCTAGCAGATAATGACTATGAGGAAACAAATAAGCTTGAAATTATGACTTGACACTTTGTATGTTTTTAATCTGTTTTACTGTTTCTAACCTGTTTTTACTGTTTTACATGTTTTAATTGTTTATATGTTTAACTTTTATAATTTAATATGTATGTTATTGTTATATGCACAATGTGGCATAGAATGCCATTGTTTGTAAGGCTGCTCTGAGTCCCCTTCGGGATGAGAAGGGCAGGGTATAAATAAAGCAAATAAATAAATAAATAAGATAGAAGAAAAGAGCCATTGAAAATTACTAGAAGTAGAACTTTCCCTCTTAATGCCAGTGTATTTCAGTTTCTGTCTCATTCTTTCTCTCTTTTCTCCCTTGTTCCCATTTTCTCTCCACACTATAAAATGGCAGATATGTGATAGATTGCTCTTGTTAAACCTGTGAAATAATAATAAACAGTTTTGAGAGTGACACTATCAGCGTTATGCATTTTCAAGAGCCCAGTTGCTCCAATGCAGTGGACTTAGAGCAGAGAGAGAAAGCGATCAAATTCTCCCCTGTTTAAATCAGACTTGTCATCTAATGCAATATGTGATGTGTAAGTGGAAAGTTGTTCTTAGGTGGAGATCTCTTTGGTTGAAGAGAACCAAGGAAAAGGACTGAATGGGAAAGGGAGCAAAGATGGGCATTGAGTGGGCGAATAATGGACTAAAAAACACCCTTTTTGTTGAGAAATATCTCCCTCTAGCATTTTGATTTGGGGATCCACATGCCTACATGTTCTCATGAATTAGAGCAATTATGCCAGAACAAACCAGCTCTCATGATAATTGCATAGGTTCAATTATATAGCTCATTTTATGTTGTGTAAAGCACATCCTTGAAGGAGACAGAGAAACTCTGACATGTATGGTTCTATAAAAACTGTTCTCCTCCCATTTGCAGTTCTTATAGCATGGGTCATTTCCATTGCTAAAGATCTCTGCAGATGATATTTGGATACAGTTTAATTTAGCTTCTAAAAACACAAAAACCTCAAATAAGTTTTGTAAATTTGGAAGGAAGACAAAATTGCCATACATACTCATGTGTAGGTCAACCTCATGTGTAGGTTGAGGGCAGGTTTGTGGGCCACAATAATAGATCTTGATATGATTCGTGGATAAATTGAGGTATTAGGTTTTCTTGTGACGGACTAAGCTATTACCTTTTAGAGAAGAGGGTGATTCCTATTTTTGATAAAAGTTAAGAAGCAGTACTTACACTGACACATGCATAGGTCAACCTAGAGTTTGGAGATCAATTTTTGACCAAATTTGTAGGCTAATACATGTGCATATACAGTATAGTAAAACTGGATTTGGCCTTGACTACTTAGCTTCTAAAATTCTGGGGTGTGCAATCATGTTAATGATAAATTAGGATTGGCCTATCTTTTATTTCTCTAGACAGGCTCCTATTATCTTGAAAGATAGCTGTTATTAAATGGATCAAAGAAGTCAACTGAAACTAGAATGTGGTTTGTTTTTTCAATTCTCCCCACCCCCAATCACATTTCTTTATATATTTACTGGAAATAACTTCAGACGTCTCTGTCTGTATAAATAATTGCAATCTAAAATGGGTGGGAGGGAGGGAGTTGTAGCAATTCTTCTTACCTTTTCTAAATGGCACCCCTAATGATAAGTTTAAAATTACTTTAATCCATTCAAGGAGCTTAGAGCAAACTTGAAAGCCTGGCACTAAAAAGGAGCTTTGATAGTGTGCACATTACTGAAATGTGACAGAATGCTAGAGGTGAATTGAAAGCGAATTATATTCAAACAGATTGTAATTCACCTCTATCCACAAGCCATTGCTTTCAATAGCATGCAGTCACAGACGTTTGAATATGAGTAAGGATACCATAGGTCACAGTGAAGGTTCGCCTCCCAATCACTGTGAACTTGAATAGGCAGCCTTTGTGAATTATAAATACAGTTACAGTGTCTCAGGAGAGGAAAAAGAGGATGTCTGTCTAATATTGTGCAACAACTAAGTAGATCCTTGAAGTCTTTGAGGTGTTTTTATAGAGGATGATTCTAAAAGCAAATGAAAAGAAAGACTTTACACTTTTTATTAACTCTAGAAGTAAAGTATTCCAGGGGTCTATTGAATCTATTGAACAATTTTCTATATAAAAAGAAATTTTAAAAAGGATAGGAAAATGCAAAGAAAATGTTACTGCTAAATTTCAACTTAAGTGAGTTTTTTCATTTTCACCTGTATGGTGTAGTGCTTACAAAGCCCTATATGGCCCTGGTTGAGGTTATCTGAAGAACCGTATCTCTTTCTATGATCCTGGTAGACAACTATGATCTACTGCAGAGGGTCTTCTCTCTGTCTCACCACACACTCAAGTGCATTCGGTGGGAACATGGGAGAGGGCCTTTTCGGTGGCTGCTCCCAGGCTTTGGGGAGGTTGTGGGTGGGGGGCTGAGAGTTTTAAAGGCTATTTTAAGTGTATTTATTATATTTTAATCTGTTTTTATTGCACTATACAATTTAATTGTTTTTAAACTTTTTATTGCACTTTTTTACTTGACTAAATTATTGGATTGTTAGCCAACTTAAGTCCCCGTATGGAGAGAGGCGGGGTATAAATAAAGTTAACAACAACAACAACAACAGTGCTTTGAGTATTAGACTTTGAAAATTACAGTTAGATTCCCTGCTCAGCCATGGAAACCCACTGGCCAACTTCAGACAAGTCTGTCTTTCCAATCATAGAGTGATGTAAAGGCAAACCTTCTCTGGACAAACCCTGCCAAGAAAACCTGGTGATGAGTTCATCATAAGTTGAAAATTACTTGAAAACAAACAACAAGAAGATTCTGTAGATTAATGTATTATTATCACCGTTATTACTACTATTACTGTGTTCATACCATTTTCCCACCCAATCCATGCTTTAATGATCATACAGTCTGTCTTTTAATGATCTTCCAGTCTTAGGAGCAAACTAGACATTAGGTAATTGTATGAATGTCTCCTTACCCAGACAGGTTGTGTATGTTTATTAAAATATAGTTGTAGGGGCATGTATATAGACCAAATCATAAGCTAAGGGAGGCTTTTTACCTTTTAATTTCTACCAGGATTAGAAAATTGGAATTTTCTTCCTATAGAAAATACAAGCCACTGAGAAGATTACTAAATGGAACTGTTACATAAGAAAATAATAAGATTGTATATGCTACAGTCTTAGTCTCCCAACCATACCAGGGTT
This sequence comes from Anolis carolinensis, assembly GCF_035594765.1. NCBI lineage: Eukaryota > Metazoa > Chordata > Lepidosauria > Squamata > Anolidae > Anolis > Anolis carolinensis. The sequence goes on from NC_085845.1 coordinate 72,695,530, forward strand.
AATCATGTAAATTCATGTTCATATCTAATATTTCCTTAACATTCAATATAGGAATCGGAGAAAGAAAATGTGATTATCCCCAACTTTTCTCTGTATAGTTTCAAAAGTTGGACAGTGAAGAATTTAATAGTAAAAAACATTATTTGAAATGTGGTGTTGGAAGAGAGTTCTAAAAATATCAAAGGCTGTTTAATAGACAAATAAATGGATCCTAGTGGAAATAAGATCCAAACTCTTATTTGAAGCCAGGATCAATAACTGATGCTGTTGTGTTATGGATATATCATGGGGCAGTTTGATAGACCTGAAAAGATTATAATGTTCAGTAAAGTCCAAGACAGTAGGAAGAGAGGAAACTTGTACTCTGAGTAGTTTGGTTCAATCAACAAAGCCATAGTATTGAGTCTGCAAAACCTGAGCAGGGTAGTTGATGATCAGTGCTGACATTCACAGAGTTGCCATAAGTCAATGTCAATTTGATAACAAATAACAACAATGTTGTAATAACTCCAAGGACATCTTGGTCTCAACCTGAGTGCTGTGCACTAGAAAATAGGACGCACATAGAATACTCTATACAATGTTTGCAAAAGGCATATGTGCTCTCTGGGCCACCATACTTGTAACACCTTTCTCTGATGCAATTGCTGAGAGCTGGCTTGTGCTTCAGAAACCTTTTTAGAAGCCAAAGTGATGCTTCTTCTCCATAAGTGATAGGCATTTTAGGTGGACATTAACAATATGGAAAGGTTGTCCTTTAAAGCTCAACATATAGGGAAATGTGCCAGTAGTTTCATGGAAAAGGATAGGAATTTGAACTGAGCAAGACAGAAAGCATCATGTGAGCATTCTAGACATTGCAAGCATTAGGGACAACAAGGCTGAAAGGAAAGAATGAGAGTGATGGAAAGGAGTGAAGATCATGATCAGATATTTATTGACATGTAAGAGAAAAGAAATTAGTGAGTGGGCAATAGTTTTGAAGTTAGATATGAAAACCTTTACTTGTATCTGGAAGCACAGAAGAAGCCGTTTTAAGGATTAGAAGCATGCAGTAATGATAGAGGTGAAAGGTTTTCATAGTAGAATGCTTGACAGAGATAGGAAGACTGAACTAGGGCAAGAAAAAAAGAGATGCGACAGTTGAAATTTCAAGGTGACGCAAAACCAGAGCATGCTGCATAATTTGTCCCACAGAGGGTCAAAAAGGAAGATGTGTTTTTGCAGTGCTATAAAGGGAAATGATGTAGAACTTGTCAATTAACTGACATGGGGAGAATGAAGGATATTTTGAATGACCGTAAAGCCAAAAACCTGCACAAAAGTCTTGGTGCACATTATCAATGAAAAAAAAAAGAATTTGGGGAGCTGTGGGCTTAAGTGGAAAGCTTAAAAGTTTAGACAAAGCCGACATGATTGACTTTGGGATGAAGAACCTCATCACATTATCTTCGAAAAGCATCTTAGGATGCTTCCAGGACACTTCCTTGACAGAGCCCCCCGGAGCCCATCATATGACACAAGGCTACTTCCGGCGGCCGCTATAATGGAAGTATCCAGGCAGCATTCTAGGATGCTGCCCAAATCACACGGGAGGCTTCCCATGTTCTCATTAGATAGAACGGGGGAAGTCGGGTGGCGATGCTTTCCCCCATGTGATGGGGAAAGCAGAGTAGTGGGCAATGCGTGATGCAGGGCAATGGTTTCCCCCTTGGATTCACGGATTCGCCGTGCTTCCTGGTGAATCCCCCTGCTGTCACCCAGCTTCAGGATCTCCATGTGATGAGGTTCAAAGATTAATCCCTTCCCTGAGTGCCACATTTCCAATTGATTCTCTACATTCTACTTCCTATTTGGATAAGTAGGAAGTAGAATGTAGATAATCAATTGGAAATGTGGTATTCAGTAAATGGATGAATCTTGTACTGAGAGATAGAGTTAGTTTCCATTACTCTCATTTATAATATTTTTGAAATTTGATCTTAATTTGTCTTCATTTTTAAAGTGGAAATGGAAAAGCTGTTAAAATATATTTTCTGTCTTCAGTAGATAATGCTTTTCCAGATGTTTAAGATACACCACAGGCAAAGAGGTGGCAAAAAAGGAGCTAAAGTAAAAGCCACTGTGCAAGTGAAGCAATCCCTCATTAACAGCTTTGTAATACTAATAATGACAGCACAAGAGGAGAATTTATAAAAAGGGCCTTACTTTTTCAAAGTGAGGCTGGGTATCCTGGGAAGCACATCCTGCTGAGTTTGACTTTGGCAGGAGAAAAATGGATCTGAAACACTGTGTCAAAGAGGAACAATAAAGTAGGTCTATAATTAGTGTAGAATGGAGATAAACTGGCAGGATATGTGTAAGGAAAATCGGGTGTTTAAATATAAATTAATTCTAAACATGTTTACAAGTTTTTAGAGAGAAAGTAACAGAAGTAATATAGAAAATTGAATATTGCAGATACCTTCTTTGCAGTGACCTCCATCTAAGATATGGAGCAGAAACATCCATACATATTAAAGACTAATTTTAAGAATCAACTTTATCAATTGCATTCTTAGGCCATGAGAGCTTTTGACAACACACAGTACAGGAAGACTTCATTTAATATCTAAGAACAACAAAATACTAAGGAAAAATATAAATCTTTACGGACTCTAATGTTTCAGTTCTACATTTGCAATGGATGAGATTCTTCTGCCTTCTAGATGTTTTTTATTACAACTCTCATTATCTTGCTTAGTATAAATAATCACAGGTCAAAATATCTGCTGAGTCAACACACAGAGAGAGAGAGTTGCATCATGTGCAGCTTGCAGAAGTGTAAAATCTGTCTCAGTGTAGCAGACATCATTTATATGCATTTTTCCTAATCCCTCAAGAGATATAAAGTCATGACTTCAAATCATAGGGCAAAGGCCCTGCTTATGTTGTTAGATTTGGATTCCAACTCATCCCAAAATGTTTGGCCAATCACCATCTGGAAGGCCATTTGGAAGGCCAGAGGTTCCCTACTTCTAAAGTTGTTAGAAGAGTGAATTTTATTTATTTATTGTGTCAGAAGCGAACCAAGGGTACAAGTTGCAAAGTATTTGAAAATACTAACAAAGTTTTAAAAACTTGGCATTATACTAAATATCCTTTGACTAGTAGCTGGCCACTTGAAGTGCCTCTGGTGTTGCTACAAGAAGGTCCTGCATTCTGCATGTGACAGTGTTGTGGAATTTCTTTTGGACGCAGGTGAAGAAAGCAGACTGACAGCAGAAGTTATCTTCAAGATAGTTTACTTTTGGCCAAGAGCAGGTGACAATGTTAGCTAATGCCCAGAAAATGCAATGCCATACCTTGCCTGTAGTGGCTTTCCAATTTATACAATTTTACACAAGCATGCTCAGAAAGCTAACTGACAATGGAATTTGCTGGCTATTATAATCCTTTTGGACATGCGTAGTTGCCTTGTAACTTATATAACTCATTACTCTCTACATCAGGTGAAGTGTCCATAGTTTGTTCCATGTATGCACTATCCTCAGGTGACATGTTCATAGTTCATCCCACGTATGCATTACCCAGCAAGCCAAATCATTATTGTGGTTTGCATGGCCTTACATTGTGAGCAAAAAGCAAATGTCAGGCAGAACATGTCCTGTTAACACTTTCATGGAAAAACAAGATTTTGAGTAAGGGTCATCTAGGCAAGGGATTTTCAGGGTTTATAAAGAAAATATTCAAGGGCTGCTACCTTAGCAGGGCTCAGACTGCATTGTAGTAGGTGGTCTGTGGTTTGCTCTTCTCCACACTCACATGTCATGGAATCCACTTTGAGGCCGCATTTCTTAAGGTTGACTCTGTACCTCGTGGTGCCAGAGCGCAGCCTATTCAATGCTTTCCGAGTCGCCCAGTCTTCTGTGTGCCCAGGAAGGTGTCTCTCATTCATTGTGAAGAGTGAACAAAACAAATAATCCATTTTTTTAAATGTGGGGAGACTGAGCCTTGTTCCCAGAAATGGAACTGAAATGGCTGATCCCGTAAAAAAAAGAGGAGGAGGAAGAAGAAGAGTTGGGGTAGGCACTTTGTCCTACCCTTAGCAATGTGAACTTTTGTGCCTTTCCAAACAGAGTATATGTGAAGTTCTGACAATTTATGTATAATAGTCCTTATAATGAAATGATATTTCTTTTATGGCTTTAAGATTGTCTAGAAGTGGATTATACAAAGGCCATTGAATTGTGGGAGTCTGAGCTCTGGAAGTGGAATGTCAAGGCCAGTTTCTTATGAAGTACTGCAACGTGGAATGATGCTTCTCTCAATGGCAGGTAGAATTGCCAGGTAGAAAGCATCCTGTTCAAGGACAGCAATTGTTCTTGCTTTTATTTGATCTAAATAGGTAATTCTGCTGTCCTTGCATCTGGAATTCACTCTCAAGTATATCTATTTTGAAATGCTGCCCATACACATGAGCAGACAATAATTAATTCTTTTCTGGTTTGGCTTCAGTTCTATTCATGTGGAGTTTAGACATAACTTTTAAATGTAAAACAATGTATATGTGCTGATAAACTCTTTTTAACCTGACTGATGCTATTTATATTTGTGAAAAGAATACTACTGAGCCAAACTGGCTTTATGAAGGACTTTATCACACCAAGCAGGCAAACTGGCACTGAAACCAGACAGTTAATCATAGGGACACTTAATCACAGGGGGGATGCACACAAAGTGGTGCACAGAGTTGTGCAATAGGGAGCATCACTAAAAGTGACACATCCTACTGCTGGTCTGCCTCTCCTTGTATTAACAGTCCCTTGCTATTGATGGGAAAAAAACATTCAACAGCTCACAATTTTTCAACACTTCTGTTACCTTGTACACTGAGTCTATTCCACTTCTGTGCCAGCATGACAGCAGTAAAATTATGTCAGGGGGTGGAATTCTGCTCCTGGAATAAGAAGTTTTCATTTGTATCAGTAGCTCTGTCATCCAGGATAAGGTCTTTCACTTCACCTGATACCTGATCCTTTTAACCTGAGAAGCCAGGGACTGAACCTGAGGCCATTCTGTAAACAAAAGGCTATCTTCAACCACTTACTGCAGTCATTCCATTCATTCTGAGTTTTATCCTTCCAAATGAAAATCTCTCATAGTAAAGAACAATGTGTTTTGTAGGGCATGCTCAAAGCAACACTTCTTCCAACATTGTCTCTAAAGTTTTAGTTTTCTGGATGATAATGTAATTCTCCAATACTGTGTTTTTGCTTGCTGTGATTCATTCTGCAGTGCCAGCAGCAACCTCCCCTGCCTTAATAAGAAAAATAAATTAACAGAAGGAATCAGGTGCCTGTGATGATACCAGAAAAATCAATTTATATTAAAACCAAATAGAACTGAGAAATTGACTCAAAAAAGAAGAGAGGCAAGATTGAATAGGTGCCTAAAACTTCCCTTTGTGGTTAAAAGTTTATTTTCAGCTGTTATTGTTATTGCTATTCAGCATTATACCCTAACTGATTTACTGGGCATGGACAATGTGGTGGCAGCCTACACCTGCCATTTCAGAGGGCTCCTTTTTCCTAGAAGCCCTGTGCAGCACACTCTCTTGGTGCACCTTCCTGTAGGCTGGCCAATCAGAGGCAGGCCCTTCTCTGCATCCTGATTGACTAGGGGCAGGCTGACCATAAGGAAGACCTTTTTCCTCTGGTCCACTTGCTGGAGATAGAAACAGGCCCACAATCTGAGGGTCTTCCTGGACTCAGCGCTGATATTTGATGTTCAGGTGCTGGTGGTGGTCGGGAGAGCCTTTGCGGAATTAAAACTTGTGCACCAGCTGCGACCGTACCTTGTGAAGTCTGACTTGGCCACGGTGGTGCATGCCCTAGTTACCTCTAGATTGGACTATTTCAATGCAATCTATGTGTGGTTGCCCTTGAAGATGGTCCGGAAATTACAATTGGTCCAACGATTGGCAGCCAGACTGCTAACTGAAGCGAATTACAGGGAGCAGGCAACTCCCCTGTTTAAGGAGCTCCATTGGCTGCCAATCTTTTTCCAGTCCCACTTCAAGGTGCAGGTTCTTACCTACAAAGACCTGAATGGTTCGGGAACCGCCCACCTTTATGACCGTGTTTCCCCCTAAGAACCTGTACAATCTCTTCAATCATCTGGGGAGGTCCTTCTCTCGCTTCCGCCTCCATCACAAACAAGGTTTGTTGGGGTGAGGGAGAAGGCCTTCAATGTAGTGGCCCCCTGGATTTGGAACTCGCTTCCCAGGGAGATTAGGCAAACACCCACCCTATCAGCTTTTTAAAAGGAGTTAAAAACCTGGCTCTTCCAGTGCGCTTTTGAATAATATAGTCCCCACGACCAAAACCCCACCTGAACGAATTCACTATATTTCACACCAGTGGCCTAGGGGATAAAAGCCTTGTGACTTGAAGGTTGGATTGCTGACCTGAAGGCTGCCAGGTTCAAATCCCACCCGGGGAGAGCACGGATGAGCTCCCTCTATCAGCTCCAGCTCCATGCGGGGACATGAGAGAAGCCTCTCACAAGGATGGTAAAAACATCAAAACATCCGGGCGTCCCTGGGCAACGTCCTTGCAACGTCCTGGTTGCTCCTGACACACCCAAAAAACAAAAACTATATTTCACACTTTATTCTGCTTTCTGTTGAAAGTAACTTGAATTCCTCACTCCAACTCTTTTAGAGAATGTTTAGCACTTTGTCCATTTACACTCCCAAATGACATTATAATACATATCTTTGCACTTTTGCCTAGACCGCCCTCCCATTTTATTCACTTCATTACTAAATGGTGGTCCTTTTATGTTATTATTTTATGTCTTAATGCATGGTGAAACATAGCTGAAATCGTTTTTAAGCAAAACAAGAAAATAGCAGTTTCACAGAGGTTACAGAGTAAAAGCTTATATATAATAGTTGTTTGAGGTTCATGTTTGCTCCTGGTATTGATCCCCAATAAGGGATTTGGCCATTCAGGGGGTAAGCATCGATCACAGCTTTGAATGGTTGTAGAGTGAGACTAGAAGCTTTTTTTCTCTGGCACCCCTGAAATGAGATGTATGGTAGGAATTTGTGTTTTCTGTAAAAAGTGATCCTCTTGGAGTTGCTCCAGGAGAAAACAACAGTTGATCTTCACTGACATCTGGGGCACTAGTTTAGATAAGAAATTCAACACCATATCTATTTTAGAGCTAATTAGCACCATTCAGTACTGTTTTTTCTATTGAGTCGTGTCTTCTCTTGATATATCCACATTATGGACATATCACTTAGCCATGTTGGCTTTCACTTAGCCATGTTGGCTTCTAGAAGGAGTTCTGATTTGCTTTCCTTTTGTAGCTGTTAACCTATCATTGAGTTTTCTTGGCAAGATTTGTTCAGAGGGGGGTTTCCACTGTCTTCCAGTGAGGCTGAAAGAGTATAGATTGCTCTTTTTAATCTTTCCTGGAGTCTTTGTAGCAGCCTAAAGTATCTACAGAACTCCCATTTAAGCACCACATTTCAAATGAGTTGATTTTCTTCCAATTAGTTGTTTTCATTGGTCAGCTTACACAACCATACAGCAAAACGGGAAATTTAAATGGCATGAACAATTCTGACTTTCATACCACAGATGTACCCTTATAGCTGACCTTTGAAGTCCTTGTGATCTTCTCATTCCTTTACTGCAGTAAGAGGTTGCCATCTTGTTAGAGATCTTATTAGGCATATTTAGGGTATTTATAGGGAAATCTGCAAAGACAAAATAAGTCAGCTCATTTTATATTTTAAAACCATTGAAATGAAATATTGAACAGAGATAAAGGAAATCTAACATCTTAATTGCCCCCCTCTGGAACAATTTGTTTTGGCTTTGAATATATTTACTGATGTTTTGGACTGCTAAGGCTGTGATCTTCTCCTTCTGCTTCAAGTATGATTTGATAGGCTGGGATCTGAGGGCAGTTTTAGGACCTCAAGTTTTATTGTGATTACAAAGTAGTTTAATTACCACCCATTGCTTCAGATAACTTAGGGCTGAAATGTAATCAATAATACTATAAACTGGAAGATTTTACAACAAAAGAGATACCCTTATGGGCTCATAAAGTATCTTGTGTATGATAGCATGACAAAGGAGGATAAAAGCATCACATTATCGTGCACAGATCTGTGTTTAACATTCCTGCAACATAAAGTTGATTTGTTCATGACATGGCTTCATCCTGCCATAAGGAGAAAACAGACAGATCAAGTGTTGTTGGAGGTTGTAATATTTGCAGCCTCTAGTTAGTGTGGATGTATCTTTTTGTTATCCTGGGCTATTTGCTTGTAACAGCTATAACCTTTTATTCGCACTATCCCTTTTTTGTAAAAATAAATAAATCTGAGACTATCATATCAAAAACAAATCCCAAGGAGCCCATATTTACATCTTGCTGAGATTCAAACTGGGTGCTTGTTCAATTCCTCCCATGATGTATACAGGTTACAAAGGTTACAAGGGTTAGGTTACATAGTTTGCCTGCTGGATGTTTTAAGTGGGAGAGTGTTCACCCAAATGGAAGAATGACACACATATGGGGAAACTAAGGACCATTTTATTAGCTATTCAATTCTGAGCTGTAGCAGGGCTACATGGTATATCAAATAGTGAAACACAGTATGACACCTATAAATGTGGAAACCATATCCACAATTTCAGTTACCTACTCCCTGGGTGAAAATGGTCTCTAGAAATTTGCTTTGTCCTCTAAGCAATTCTAAACTAGCAAAGTAGAAATGTCTATGTCAGGGGTATCAAACTCATTGTCATTGAGGACCATAAAAGCTTTATGGTTATCTTCAAAGGGCTGCCTGCAATTGTAATGATGTTGCCCTGGCACTGAAAGCCTCACAGGCCACATAATATGATGTTGCAGGTTGGCTTTGGCCCATGGATCTTGCATTTGATACATGTGGTCTAGGTCCTCCAATGCAACTCTAAAATATGCTAAAACTGGAAATGACATAATTTCATGGTGCTCAGTCATATCCATGGTTTCAGATAACCACAGTCCAGATGGGAACGTTTCCCCTATGGATACAGGAGTCTTATTCTATGTAAAAAAATAATCCCAGATATCACTATCAAGCCAGTAAACTTGGCCGGGTTCAGCTCAACATATTTCCAGATACATGTCTATCTACTCATAAGCTCCAATCACTAAAGGAAAAAGCCAAACAAGTCCAGGCTCAAAAGTTGATCCTATTTCCTGTCAAAGTCCCAGGATCCAAAGGACATGTCCAGAAAGCTCTCTTTACCACAAGAGACTTGTTGGTGTTCACTGCTAAATTTCCCAAGTTACCAGTATCTATTTTAAAGAAATCAAGATGAAGTGGATTTAGAAGATAACCAGTGATGTAATGGTTGCATTGTGATTCTGGAAACCAGGTTTGAATCCAAACATGGCCATGGAAACCCACTGGGTAACCTTGAGTAAGCACACACTTCAACATTTAAGTAAGGCAAAAAAACCCCCTCTGAACAAAGAAAACCCTATGAAAACTTCACCTTAGAGTTGACAAAAATTAGAAATTATTTGAAGGCACACAATAACAACATTTAAAGATATTTATTTGGAAATTCTTTAAAATTTAAATGTAATGTTGTGACTTCATGAAACATAAAATTCGGAAAAAGAGGATGTTTACAAAACTCTATCATCATTCTCATAATGTAAGTCTTTGAATTAATATTTATTTATTTATTTATTTACAGCATTTATATTCCGCCCTTCCTACCCCGAAGGGGACTCAGGGCGAATCACATTACACATATAGGCAAACATTCAATGCCTTTTAACATAGAACAAAGACAAACAAACATAGGCTCCGAGCGGAGCTCGAACTCATGACCTCCTGGTCAGAGTGATTCATTGCAGTTAATTGCACTGGCTTGCTCTCCCGCCTGCGCCACAGCCCGGGCCCAATAACATTTCTCAGTACCAGTTGAGGTATATAACTATATATATGTTCTCTCTCTCTCTCTCTCTCTCTCTCTCTCTCTCACACACACACACACACACACACACACACGATACTGCATAACGAAGGAGCCATGTATCTTTAATCTGGAATAGATGCATCTGTTTCTAGTCTATGACACCTTCACATGTATTGAATTTTAAGCCTATGCTATCCAATTTCTCCAACAGTGTGAGATTCAAAATCAAACAAAACTAGCATTAGTATTTGTGTGTGCATTTTCAGCCTAATACACATGACATAGCAATTTTATGCATGACATTTGAGTCCAGAACTACATTACAAGATTTAGAGAAGTATACAGTGAAATGGAAAGCGCTGTTCCAACCTTCGCTATTAGTCTAGAGAGTATAAATCCAGTCCTTTAGCTTACCAATATATGTAGTGAAATCCACTTCCATCCTTAAGCTGCCAGAAGGATTGGCCCATCTGAGATTTCCCTCCTAGGAGTGGGCAGTTTCTCGGCATCTGGGGATCACTTCATCCCTTGGAACCTTCTGCCACCATCATCCATTGACACTGATGTTTCCACCAAAATCTGCAGTTCATGGTCACTTTTTGAAACTTGATTTTTTTTGTCTTGAATCAAGGTGGAAATTTACAGTTCTAGCAGACTAACATATTCATAACAAAAAAGATATATTAGTATTTTAAAGGGAAATAATTCCTTTCATACTACTGGATCCCAGAATTTCAGCAGCAAAGTAGTTGGCAGTGACAACAGGGAACACTTGGACACCTCCAGGAGCCCCCAGCCAAAAGAGAGGCAAAGTTGAACAGTTCTTGGGTTGTGTGTTGTCCATCATTATCCTACACCTTTCAAAAGAGCACAGCATTGTGTGTACCATTAACTAGTTTGATGTATAATTGCTGTTGTGTGTGGTTTTAAAGAATCTGCATCACACAGCAAGTGGAAATATCACTTCCATTGCTAAGTAGAAATTCTTCCCCATATAAAAGATGTCCAGAATGTCTCTATGGGGATATAAAAATGCTATTCTTATTGAGACCAATCTCCTGAAGAAGGGGAGAAAAAGAATTACAGTATTGTATTGTACACGCATTCAGTTTTACCAGACATACTTTTTTTGTTCCCTAGGCTGATTCTTTGATGCATTTAGCTGTTAGCTGGAATTCACCCTAGCTTCCCAAAAGTGGTGGTTTTGATGCTAATGTTGCCTTTGAGAAATTAGATTTTCTTTAAAGCTTTAGTAGCAAAGAAGATAAATACACAGGGTAATAAGCAATGTAATGATCTTAGGATCTTCTGCTTCATCCTGGCCACTATCTGAAAAAGCTAATGGAATTTCAGAGGAAAGGAAGCTAAGATGTATCATTTATCTTTCTTATTTTGCCGCTTTCAGCTGTAGGACATTAACATTTGAATGGCAACTTTTGTCAATCACAAGAGAGATAAAGTGCAATTCATTTAAAAACAGAGGAAGAAAAGCAAAAGAAGCAGAATTACTAACTCACAATTACAGTATAGATTTTCACCCATATTGAAATACATATAAATAGAATGCTGAAAATACGTTTTATTACAGTTTCAGTCATAATATTGATTTATGTGCATGGTCATATGCTAAAAATGCTTTTCCCTTGTAAAGATGAATATGTGAATACAATTAAAATGATATTATCCTTTATTGATTTTAGTACATTTATATTCTATTTTTTTAATCCAAAAGCTGAGGCAATGCAAGGAAACAGGAAAAATATCATATTTCTTCAATTCCCCATATAAACATCTCTAAAAATGGGGTTCTTCTTGGAATCATGGGTGTTTTATAAATAAAGCTTTTTTTTCTTTTGGTGGTATTTAAATTAGTGTGTGCCTTACAATTGATGGTGTCTTAAAATAAAAGAAATACAGTATATGTGAAAGCTCATCCCAGTTATCAATCAAGGCATTGCACATACCAGAGTTATCCCATTGGAGACTACTGACCATGGACACCAGCCTATACAATTATCAATTAGATATATGCAGCTTGTGTTACAGTAAAAAAAAAACCCTATAGTTGCCTATATTGAACATGCATACCTCAAAGGCACGAGATTTCATCTAATTTTGGTAGCAGGGTCGGCACTGGTTATTGCTTGAATGGAAGGCCACCAACCAAAATCAGATGTTGTAGACAGTATCTCAGAGGAAGGAACTGAGAAAAACACCTCTGACTATTTATTGTATCAGAAAACCTTATACTATTCACGAGTTTGCCATAAATTAACAAGTTGACCTGAAGGCACATGAACCCATGGGAGTGTATTGTCCTTATTCTAAAGCTATTAGGCTACTAAATATGAGACATTGAAAAAAATAGTGTAAGACTTATGCTAAACTCTAAATGAAATTTCTACATAAATATGAATAAACTGAGATAAATTATAAATCAGGATGGGGGAATGCAAATGTAAATCTTCGCTTACGCACATGAATGAGCAACCTCATTTCCCCCCTTTCCCTATGAAACAGTGCCTTTTAAAACATGTTCAGTGAAAGCATATGAACATAGTAGAAGTAGCTGCACAAAATCCTGAAATAATTTGACTCCAGAGTACAAAGAAGGAGAGGGAGATGAGAAATAGCCACCAGCCAGTTGCCAGATGATTAAACCCATTATCCACCAACAGGGATGGGGAGAATATGCAAACATATTTGAAAAATACTATAACCACCACCATATCCCTTGTATATCCCTGTTAGAAATAATCATGGACTAATATGAAGCTTTGCAATTTTAGATGTACACCCAGCCCCCCAGCCCCCCACCCCACCCCCACCCCAAAAATGGGGCATGTGTTTTTAATGTGAGGGAAGCAGCATGTTTGTTTTGTGTGGGAAAACTGTTTTATATCTGAACAAAACTAATGTTTCTATGCATCATTGCTGTCTGCCATCCTGTTCAGCGTTTGCAAGATTGGCAACTGGTTTTAAAGTCTTTAAGAATTCATATTTATCTAATATGACCTAAAATAACATCTAATACTGTGAATTGGGGTACTTGGAAATGACAATTGTAGCAATTATGGGGCACATTTATGGAAATGTTGCATCAGCAGATGTAACCATAACCAAAGAGCTCCATTGTTATCATTATGTTTGATGACACAGGGTTTTGACAATTATTCTCCATGCATATCACAGTGTTTTCTTGTGCAGTTTCTGTGCAAAATTGCCACCCTATTCTTACAAAGAAAATGGAGTTTTTTTGCACACGATAATCATGCACAGGTTTTATTTTTGGCACAAAATGAGTCTCAATCTGCAAAAGCTTCTCACAGATGAAAATTGTAAAAAAAATGAATCACTAGTTCCTTCAAGAAGAAAATTAGTGAATTGCACCCCAGCCTACAAAACTATATGCTGCCAGGAAAATCTATGCACAAGTAGTCATTCCTCTATGTTCAATGGAGTTAGGAGTGGAGAACCTCTGCAAAAGTGGAAAAATGCAAATTAAAAATACTATTTTTAAAAATGTGAGACAACACTCCTGTAGGAATCTCTAGCTTCTCCAGTGTAATTCTATAGTCAACTTATACCTGACATGTAGCATGGAATTATGCTAGAGGTCTTCAAGTGCCTAAAGAAGTGTTCACTCTAGTAACCTGTAGGTCCTTCAGAATAATTCCATAGCGGATGTTGACTATCACGGATCTCTAGGACCTCTCGGTACTCCAGAATGACCACAGAGTCACACTGGAGTATCTAAAGATGCCTAGAAAGAGCATATTAATCAAATCCATGGATAATCACACCCACAGAAGTGAAACCCCCAAATATGGAGAGTAAACTGTAGTGAATTTTCAGATTTATTAGAAGCATCAAGTGGTTAAGAGGATCTTATTTTGCACATGTTGTGAAGTGATGGCCATGGAGTCCAGCCACTGTCTGATAGCCTTTCTTTTATGAGACCTTCTCATTGAGCAGTCGGTAAACCTCACTCCTTTTTAAAAAATAATGTCCAATGTCTCTCACAATCCAACAAGGATATCACAGAGTAAAATAAATCAGTGAAGAGCAATGGTATAATAATGCCTTTAAAAACAGGTAGAAATCATTGTTTGAGAGAATAAAGCAGTTCCAGTAACTGATGACAAGCTACTTCATTTAAAAAAAAATGGAACATGAAAAAAAAAGGAAGTTGGCAACTAAATGGTTTCATTCATGTAGCCATGCCTTCTCATCCAGATGGGAAATAAAAACCTGAAGAGCGACCCTTATTGCTTCTCTGTAAAATACAACTGCTGACTTCGTGCATGAACGTTATAGAAGTATAAGGATTGCACATGTAATTTATGTGTGATTTTTATGAGTAACACCATCCTGCATTGGCTGTGTTATCTTTGCTTTGAAAAGAGGCAAGAAGCTAGTTATATACACACACATCATACACAAACTATGAAAACTAAAAAGGCCATTGCTTCTTGGATGAGGTGAGGATTTTCAGAAAGAGTTTTTACAGATCTTTCATTCTTCCCAACAGCATGTCTCAAATGTGTGCATCCTCTCAGTAACAATGAGAAAATTTGTGAATAATCCTTCATATGCCTAGTGAGAAAACTTTCCCCTATTGAAATGGGATTATCTTGACTCATTTTTGTTATGGCTTTATATGGCCAAGGCCACCGAGGGTGAGGCTCAAGACTAGGCTGAAGGTAGGTGGATCTGAAATTTCTCCTTGGACTGCAGTTTTTTCATTCCTGTTATAAAGAAAGACGACAAGAGTGGATGTCATAAAGAGTTCATTCCCTACTTTCACTTTCACTTTGTTCATAAATATTATAGCACATCTAGTACTTGAATTTAGACATGTCAGCTAATGGTATAGCATTCAAGAAGATGGCCGTAATTTTCTCTGATGAAGTGGCACACTTTGCACTTAAAGTATTAGTGATTTAAAATGGAATATAGGGATTTATGTGCTGGCAAATGATTCCAGGAATTTTTAAACCCTGTTCAGGATGTTGAAAATATGATTACATCAAGCATAAGTTGTTTATCATTATCTTTTAAAACTATCGTTGGTGCACTACCTTGGAGTTGGCTTAATCCATAGAGAAAGTCATGATTAGTTATGTTTATGTCAGTGGGTCTTTTCTAGGCATAAACAAATCTGGGTCCAGTGCTATACATTTAAAAGCTAAAATAGAATGCTGGTAAATTGAGGTATTGGTTTAGATTTCACCAGTTTAATGGGGTACTTCCTACCATAATTGAATTTCACTGAAGTATCACTAAGACTCCCTCATGAAATTGCCTACAATTACATTAGGAAAATGCAGTGGCTTCTAATTCTTTTGAAAACCTCTTTACTGTTGCATTGGTATAGGTTGCAGCCAATATGTAAATCTCTAACAACATATTATTAATCTAGGAACCTTTTCACAAAGGCCCATGGTTGCACCACGCATTGTGGTAAATCCATGGGTCCCATTGGCGTGTGTGGGTCCCATTGCTCCACACCCCACATCATACAACTTACCCCATCACCGTCCACTTTCCCTACATTGTTCTGAAGACAACACGGGAAGCCTCCCATGTTGCCGTGGCAATGGCATACACAGCTTGCTCTCTCCTTTCCCAATGGACCCCGACCGGAAGTACACGTTTCGTGTAATGGGCTCCATCCTGAAAAGAAAAAGCAAGCAGTGTATGATGGGCAAAGTAGTCTGTATGATGAGGTGGTAGGATGAATGTCACTAAGGGATATTGATGTATACTGGTGCTCTCATTGTTTTGGCCTCTTAACATTATTCATCATGTTAGAATACTATCCCCACCCTCGTAAAACCTAGTGTACAAAAAACTAATTTTTTCTACATAGTGTCTCTCAAAATTGCAACCAGTGACAATGTATCACTCCCTGACACCATTTTGAGAGAGACACTAGTGGAATGAAATATTGTGTGTGTGTTGAAGTTGTTACGAGGTGTTCACCTTGCTTTGTTTCACAGGGTTCTTTGTAAACATTAATTTCTGTTTTGCTTTTGGGCAAACATCACCCAAAATTCTTTGTTTGTTTTAAAATGCACATTGAGAGTCTTGGAGCATTATAAGTTGTCTCTACGTTCGCTCAGCTAGAATGTAAATGTTTTACAGTCCTGTCCATGGTAGTCACATATAATCTGTGAGGCAAAGAATGATCATCTCTCTCCCTGCTCGCCACAACCCATTGTATAGTTTATGAAAGTTAGTATATTCCTGCTATGTCAAATTCATCATCCTTATCAGCAACAACCCAGTTTGGTTAGTCTGGCAGTATATTTTAAAAGTAAACATAAAATGAGCATTTGTAATCATGCACATTCATAACACATAGTTCTGTTGGTGGCAACCATGACATTTTTTGTCTGGTACTGATACATTGCAGAAGGAAGCATCTCTATTTGTGTATTAGACACCATTCTTACTATTTCATATATTGTAGCTCTTAACGTTGATAAAACAAGGACTCTAACTTCCCGTACACCCCTTTGCAGCCTGCATCACTGCTCCAGTATCATTGGAGCGCCTAACTTCAGATGCAGTCTTTTTTTTTTCCTTCCCATAAACCCACATGGCTTTTGCAAGATTTGAGAAGGGAAACTTATCTTAAGGCAGAAGTAGCTGTCCACTGGACCTGCTCAGATTCCACAGGGGGGGGGGGAGAGAGAGAGAGAGAGAGAGAGAGAGAGAGAGATAATGTATATGCAATTGTTTTTTGACCTTTCGGCCAGTTGGACTTAAACAGTCCTGCTAAATTCAATGAAAGATACATTTTTCAATAAAATATGACCTTACCATATGGAGTGGCAATGTCTAAATAGAGGTTCTTCTCATTAATCTAAACTATTGTGCTTAAAACAGAGGGTTTTGGAAATTAAGGACTGGGTTCAAGAAGAAAATATGCCCGTCTGTGGACTTGGTCCCAATGTCATGCTTTATATGTGTGTGAGACTACATTAAGCAAGGTATACATCTTGGATTTTGGAATAAATATTATGGTCCTTTATTGTGTCACTCATTTAATTAAACCCTGCTTATCCCATTTTCATACAATTTAGTTTGTGAAAAGGTCCATAGTTGGTGATAATAAAGGAATTATCTATTCATAGATTCTGACCACTTACCTCATTGACCAACGTGTCTCATCCCTCCCGTTTCTCACTGAAGCAGTCATTTTTCAGCAAGCTCCTAGCATCAGAAAAGCAGCTATGCCAGATGGTCTGGGAAGCCTTGACTATTTCTTACATTTATGTTTCTCTTCATTTTGTTTTGTGGTTTTAATGATCATATTTCCTTTCAATCCTTCAAATTAAATAGACATACCTGAAGACTGAAGTTTAAATACAGCTTCTGTTCTGTATTAAATACACTTAAATGCCACCAGAGGGTGAAATGACAGTTTCATAGGTCTGAATTAAGGTGTCTGCTTCCTTGAGCAGACTTTAAAATTGATAGCTTGTCTCAAAGCTTTTGTAGACAAATGATTACAGAAGAATGGTGAAAATTGCTGCTGCCTCTGTTGTAAACTAATGGCACCTTATGTGTTTTAACTTTATACATTTAAAATGTTCTTTGCACTTCTCAATTTTAAGACAATCATTTTGATATTTTTAAAGAAAAAAGACAAGGTTCAGGCTTCCATTCCCCGTGGGTAGCAATCTACACCCATTTTTCTTTCCCTAAAATGTGGCTTCATGATATATTTGCTACCATTTCCTTTATTTTCTAAGTAGGTCACTCATTACCGACTTACCCTTGAACACAATTCTTAATTTTTAATAATTAGATGGTACCTCATTTTATCCTTGTTTCATAAATTAAAATGACCAACCTGTCCTGTTTAAACCGGAACTGGTCGTTAGTAGGCTTGAGCAAATTTTTCGTTAGTTCGTTAAATTCGTTAAAAATTCGTTTCGTAATAACTTTTGAATTGACATTTGAACCATCTGCTCACTGCCTTACAAATATTACGAATTTGAATAATAAAAGTACCTTTTTTTTGTTTGTTTCTGATGTCTTCGGATGTAGCTGTAGCCCCTCTGAGAGGAGAAGCCATGTTGGCATGCCTCTCAGCCAATCAGAGTGGAAGAGGGAGGGAGGGAGAGGCATGGCCATCGATCTGCTATCATTTTAAAAATGCCATTGAGACGCCCCCCCCCCACCTCCGCGGGGACCACCGGCTCAGTAGAAGCCTTCCGCATTGCTCTCTCTTCCCTTCTCTCTCTCCCCTCCCTGCTTCTCTCTCTCTCTCTCTCTCTGAGAGAGAGAGAGAGAGAGAGAGAGAGAGAGAGAAGCAGGGAGGGAGGGAAGAGAAGAGAGAAGAGACATGCCTACCTGCGCTTGGCCTTCTCCTCGCCCTGCCTAGGAGCCGCGTGGTTTTGCTTCTTTCCAGACTTTCCAGCCAGGCTTAAAGGGGAATACCAGAGCCAGGCAAGCCTTCCTAAACGGAATCCTTAGAGCCAGAGGATATCCCTTTAAGAGATAATCTAAGAGGAGATCTCCCGGAAAGGATTATGGCACCAGCTCAATTGCAACAGATTCAGTGCCATGTAATCATGTGAGCTGTAGTTTTACAAAGTCCCTAGCCTTCCCTGCAGAAGAGAGCCAGTACCATGCCAAACTACAGCTCCCAGTTTTTTGTCAGATTGTTTTGAATTTCAACTCCCACAATTCTTAACACCAGACATGGGCAAAGTTTGCCCTTGCCTGGTATAGAAGCATTCTATTCTTCTTCTCCAGACATGCCAACAGTATTAAGTGATAAAATCTTGGGCATTTTTTCCTTTAATGCTAAAAGTTCATAGGTTGTTCAGCAACAGCCTACTGGCTGGGTTGCTATGAGTTTTCCGGGCTCTATGGCCATGTACCAGAAGCATTCTCTCCTGACGTTTCACCCACATCTGTGGCAGACATACTCAGAGGTTTTGACGTCTGTGCGAAGCTAGGCAAGTGGGGTTTATATATCTGTGGAAGGTCCAGGGTGGGAGAAAGAACTCTTGTCTGTGGGAGGCAAGTGTGAATGTTGCAATTGGTCACCTTGATTAGCATTGAATAGCCTTGCAGCTTCAAAGCCTGGCTGCTTCCTACCTGGGGGAATCCTTTGTTGGGAGGTATTAGCTGGCCCTGATTGTTTCCTGTCTGGAATTCCCATTTTCTGGGTGTTGTTCTTTTACTGTCCTGATTTTAGCTTTTCTGTTGAAATTGTCCATGTGCTTCTTGTGGATTTCAGTGGCTTCTCTGTGTAGTCTGACACGGTGGCTTTTAGAGTGGTCCAGCATTTCTGTGTTCTCAAATACTGGCTGTTAGGAATTGTGGGAGTTGAAGTCCAAAACATCTGGAGGGCCAAGGTTTGCCCATGCCTGATTTAGATCCATCTCAAAAAAGGGTATATTTGCCAAGCCCTTTGAGTACGACCTTGGCTATAGTGCAAAATGTTCTCAAGTGTTGGGTTTTGGAAGCTGCACAAGATGGCTTTAAGGCCATTTCTGACCCTCAGACAAAACATATGCAGCCAACTTCAGTAAGCTGGAAATAATGTCTTGATCATATCCAGCTCAAAAGCAGATTGTGATGGGAAAGTTCTGGAAAGTGCAGTATAAAGCAGGCATGGGCAAACTTTAGTCCTCCAGATATTTAATAATAATAATAATAATAATAATAATTGTTATTAATCTATTTCTAACCTGCCCTCTCTCCACAAAAGGACTCAGGGCAGCTTCCAAATGCAAAGGCAAATATTCAATGCCTTATACAATAATAAAAACACAACACAATAAAATAGCAAATAAATCATAGCTAAAAATGCATATAAAATTGAATCTATAGGGAGGATAAATGATTGGATTTCAACTCCTACAACTTAGCTTTCTCTGCCAATAATGGTACCATACCAAACTAAAGCTCCCAAGATTCTGTAGCAGTGAGCCATCTTGGATATTGTAAGGGATTTATTATTATTATCATTATTATTATTATTATTAGACCTTGCTCCCAGGAAGGTGCCTTCGCTGTGGCTCCCAACTTATCTATCTACCTTTCCACATATTCTCCACATTGTGTGTATGTGTATGTATATTATATATACATGAGCCCCGATGGCGAAGTGTGTTAAAGCACTGAGCTGCTGAACTTGCAGACTGAAAGGTCCCAGGTTCAAATCCCGGGAGCAGAGTGAGTGCCCGCTGTTAGCTCCAGCTTCTGCCAACCTAGCAGCTTGAAAACATGTCAATGTGAGTAGATCAATAGGTACCGCTCTGGCGGGAAGGTAATGGCACTCCATGTAGTCATGCCGGCCACATGACCTTGGACGTGTCTATGGACAACACTGGCTCTTGGGCTTAGAAATGGAGATGAGCACCAACCCCCAGAGTCAGACATGACTGAACTTAACGTCAAGGGATACCTTTACCTTTACCTATACACACACACACACACACACACACACACACACACACATATGCAGGGACTATATATATATACAGTATATATCACACACACACATTTGTTAAATTGGTGGACCAAACCATAATATGTTATGTTATATATACAGTATATATCACACACACACCAATTTAACAAAGTTTCAGCCACAAAAACAAAGTTTCTGAAGTAGAACAATGACTTTCACAGTAAAGACAACCCAATGAAACAGGAAATAAGACTTTCAAACCAGGAACAGATTTCTGCAATTATTAAAAAATGGTTTATTATAAAAGCTATGAAAATTCGCCAAAAATCAGAGGATAAGGGAAATGTTCCAAATTTTGGTGAGCTATCAGTGTTAAATGTGTTCTACCACTGTACCAAGTTTGAAGAAGATCACTCAAAAAATGAGGGCGGGAGAGTCCTGTAAAATCTCCCCTCGTGCTGTTTTTTTTGGCCACTGCGCATGCGCGTCCGCCATTAACGAATTACTTTTGAAACTAACGAATTTTCATTAAATTTCGAAAAATTTTGAGGGCAAAATTCAGAAATGACATCAGAAACGAAACGCTGGCGCCCCCTACTTTTGAAACGAGTTTAGAATCAATTTTTTCATGGATCGCTCAAGCCTAGTCGTTAGGCACCTTAAAAACCAAAAACCAATATATTTTATTTGATGTAAATCTTAATAAACTGCATGCCACTTCATCCAATGGTGGTTTCCATATCAGAGAAGTAGTGAATGAACCCTACAGCTTCATCTAAACTATAAAGGAGATATCCAAGGTGCTGAGTTTCAACACCTTGGATAGCTCCTTGAAAACTCAGTATGGCTTCTTCTCCACACTATCACAGAAGCCAATAGCTGATACAGGTTTATTCGATGCATGACAAAGACAGCACTCCAGTAAAGTAAAACTTCTGAATGTTAAAACTACCACAAGACACCGCTGTAGTAGACTAACATGATAGTCACCTGGAAACATATGTCCTATTTTGTTTTTATTAGACATGCTGCTTCTATCCTCCATATGGTATCAGACAAACATGCTGACTATATTTTCAAAGGATTTCAATCTAATGAATTCTGGCTTCTCTCACAGTTCCTACAACTGTGAGTGTCACACTGGTTCAAAAGACTCTTGGCTATTGCCCAGGATTTTGTTCTTCGTTGTGTTTTATGTCATCAAATGCTTAATAACTTTAAAGAAAAAAATCTCACAAAAATATTTACTCCTAGTGATGCTCTTTTTCTCTTGGTGAAGAAATGAATGCATTCCTTCTTCCCCTTCATCATGAAAATGATTTCATATATGAAATATGTTATTTTTATCAACACTCCATTCACACAGATATCCAATTCACAAATCCCAGGAGGTGTGTTTTTAAAAGGATGAAAAATAGTTAAGAATGACTTTGTTCTTCAGTATAACTTTTTGTCTACCTGTACTGCTCAAATTTGATAGACACTAGGGGTGTGCACACCTCAAAAAACTGCTTTGTTTGTCATAACAAAATTTTTACAACTTCCATTTTTATTCTTTTTTTTCATGCCAGGAGTGACTTGAGAAACTGCAAGTCACTTCTAGTGTGAGAGAATTGGCCATCTGCAAGAATGTTGCCCAGGGGACGCCTGGATGTTTTTGATGTTTTTAACATCCTTGTGGGAGGCTTCTCTCATGTCCTCGCATGTAGCTGGAGCTGATATAGGGAGCTCATTCTCCCAGGTTTGAATTCAAACTGGCAACCTTCAGATCAGCAACCCAACCTTCAAGTCATCAGTCCTGCTAGCACAAGGGTTTAACCTGTTGCGCCACCGGGGGCTCCATATTTTGATTTTGATTCTAAAGTGTTTTGAAAATATTTTAAGGAGTCTGTGTCAAATCTATTATGGAATTCCAGTTTTTTTTAATGTTATTCACCCATTTGTGCCTATGTAGGCACTAACAGGGCTCTTCCCTCCTTCAGTTTTAGGGTTATCAGGATGAAACTTGCTATACTTGTAGCACACATTTACCATTCTAAGCCCCATGGGTTTCAGAATGTTTTGCCCATCCACTGATTTAAAGATATTTTTGAATTTTTTGAGAACAACTTTAAAAAAAAAAAAAACCCTACAAGAGCAGCTCCCTTGATTTTTTTTTTTTTACTAATGACACACCATATCCAGGGCATCATTCCCCACAAGTTTCAAAGAAATTCACACATCCATTGATTTTTAGAGAATTTTTAAAAGTTTTGATCTTTCTCCCTCCTAACTCCATAAAACACAGATGGGAAAATTAAAATAATATAAGACTTGAACTGAGGGATCTTTCTCCCAACTAGCCAGGCCAGCACAGATTTACTACTTAATAGCAATCATATTTGCAAATTCAATATATTACTCAGAACTTTCCCCCCCCTTTAAGCCACATTCTTCTGATGTGAACGGAATTCTGGGAAATGTAGTTTTGGAAGGTGAGGACTCCTGTGGCAGAGAATTGAAAAGGCCCTGTCCTAAACTACATTTCCCAGAATTCTATTTTCATTAAAGCCCCAATGTGATGAGATCAGTACAGCACACCCCTCTCCCTCAGCCCTGATAGGCTGAGTGACATATCACAATTTGATTTTGCCTCCTGACACAGTTAGCTTGCGCTGAAAATGTAGCTGACTTTGGGAAATTTCTGAAACTTACTTAACTCTTCTGAAAAGTTGTAGGTATTTCAAATGGTTCATTTTTTGTATGGGTGCTCGCATTTCAAAAATGGCTTTAAATGTACAGAACATCCAAAATACAAATGATGTGCAAAGCACATACAACTTTCTGCACAGCCCTAATAGACACATATTTACCTATATCAAAGAGAATGGATCATGTTGTTCCCACTTGCCGGGTTGCTAATAAAGCTTTCCAGAAGAAGAAAAATGGAAATTTAGCACCTTAAACATGGTCGAATATACAAAGTATGCAGAACCAAAGTTACAGGAGTAAACCATAAAGCCCCCCACCTAGAGAGGATGAATCTTTTTAAAATTGCAAGGTTTTTCCATATTTAAAGTATTTTGCAAATATTGGAAGGCTTTCCTAAATGTAAACAAAAACAATGTTTTGCTCACCCTTGAATGAGAGTGTCTGAATTCAGCATGCATAATCAGGCATTGACATAAAGTACCTGCTTCATATGAAGGTCATCGTTGTGTTGCCAGGGGGAGTAAAATTCATTTTAGATTCCCTGAAAGAAGTACCACTTCACTTAATCCATATACAGTAGAGTCTCGCTTATCCAATGTAAACGGGCCAGCAGAATGTTGGATAAGCGAATATATTGGATAATAAGGAGAGATTAAGGAAAAGCCTATTAAACATTAAATTAGGTTATGATTTTACAAATTAAGCACCAAAATATCACAACAAATTTGACAGAAAAGTAGTTTAATACACAGTAATGCTATGTAGTCATTACTGTATTTACGAATTTAGCACCAAAATATCATGATATATTGAAAACATTGATTACAAAAATGTGTTGGATAATCCAGAACGTTGGATAAGCGAGTGTTGGATAAGTGAGACTCTACTGTACCAGGGATGAAGGATACAAGAAAATTAAACTTCCAAAAACCAGCCTTCAAGTTGTGATCAATATATAGATCTACTACCAATTTAAGTTGTGTGTAATGATTTTAGTGTCTATTGGGACTTAAATTTTTAAAAAATCGACATGAAAGTGGATATTTTTAGGCATGGGGAGAGGAACAAATTGTTGTGCTGGTTTTTCTTTTTCTGATGGGTGAAAACAAGCTGAACTATAAGCAAGAAACTAAACAGCCACATCTGTTTTACTGTCTGCATTGCGAGTTTCTAAGTGCAGTGGAGCAAAGATTGGAGTATTAGCTGAAAAGGCTGAACACACTTTGTTCACTATTAGTCAACCCAAAAATGTTATGTTTGCAGTAAAGTTAAGTGGAGAAAATTTGAAACATGTTGAGTACCTATTATGTTAATCATTTAAATTAATGTGAAAACCCATAGGGTTGACAGACAAAATGGTGAATCATACCTTGGTCGCTGCATTAAGCTGCAAGTGGCATTTGGTATTGGCTGTTTCAAAAATATTCCAGGGAATTTGAATTGACTTCCTAAACACTGTACTTTTCAAATGTGTAGAAATCTTCACAATCTCATTGCTGACTGAAAATGCTGGGATTTGTACTCAAGACTTGGGAACACTGTCTTTAAGTCATGCTTCCTAACAACAGACTGGTCTACAGCATCTTTTATCTCTTCTCCCCTTAACATAACCCAGGAGATGCTCTATATACTCATGTATAAGTCTAGAAATTTTATTTTAAAAAATCAACCCAAAAAACCTGAGTTAACGTAATCATGAATCAATGTACCTTAACTCTTCTCAGAAAAGGAACCACCTCTGAATAGAGTAGCAAAAAGCTTAATCTTTCCTGGGAGACCCTAGAAGAAGCACTCTCTCTACTTTCGTATTGCCTCTGGCTTTTTTGAATGCCTGGGTGCGAAAATCAAGGGGAGCTGCCCCCTGAAGTAGCATTGATAGTTTCTCCCCTCCACAAAATTATCTTTGACTTATCCATGAGACATATCAAAATCCATAATTTTGGTTCCAAATCATGTCCTTGACTTATACATGAGGTCAGTTTATACATGAAAATATGCACTATATTGTTCACTCATCTTTCTCCTGAAATATTCAAGAAAAGGTGGCTATAATGTGCATTACCTTTGAAATACCACTTTTGAGCACATCTATATAGATCCTGCAAGATGGGTCAATCTGGTCTCCAAAAACCAAATTGAGTCCACTTGGTGTCTCGATAGGGACTTCCTAAACTGTAGCAGGGAGTCCCCACTGCCTAGCTGCACTGAACACAGTTCCACACTGCACAGTTACAACTTTATGATTCTACACTATACAGTTATAACTCTATAATTCTGCATTGCCATATAAACGTCACATGAATACTTGGGATTGGCAGTTGTCTAATGCTTTTTTTTAAGGGGAGGGGTTCTTGGTTTGTTTGGGGGTTGAGAGATTGTGCTTTGCTCAAGGTCACCCAGTGGGTTTTTCACTTGGCTGAACTGGGACACAAATATTGATCTCACAGAGTCCCAGTCCAACATCCATAGAATTATACCATACTGATTTTTAAAGAATTACAGAAATGTAAGGAAGGCTACATCCTGACTTTGAAACAAGTGGCAAAAAGAACAGGGAAGCTTTGCAGTGATTGAATCCCATAGAATCCATGTTTCAGTACTAGGTACTTAAAACCTGTGGAATAACTAACTGTGTAGTGTTCCAACTGGTGGCAATAAAGTTATACAGTAGAGTCTCACTTATCCAACACTCGCTTATCCAACGTTCTGGATTATCCAACGCCTTTTGTAGTCAATGTTTTCAATAAATCGTGATATTTTGGTGCTAAATTCGTAAATACAGTAATTACTACATAGCTTTACTGTGTATTGAACTACTTTTTCTGTCAAATTTGTTGTAAAACGTGATGTTTTGGGGCTTAATTTGTAAAATCATTTTGATGTTTAATAGGCTTTTTCTTAATCTCTCCTCATTATCCAACATATTCGCTTATCCAACATTCTGCTGGCCCGTTTATGTTGGATAAGTGAGACTCTACTGTATTGCCTCATTTTTGCAATGCATCACATCATGTTGCCATAAAAAACAACCACAGAAAAGGGGGTGGAAGACTGACAAGCCCACCCAGCACTCAGTTACTTCTAACCACTCTTATTGTGAAAATAATTCCTGTTAAAGAGTTATGGGAAGAAGTTGAAGTTTGGCACCATCCAAGGGAGCCAAAGAAGACCTTAAGATCATGCCGGGGGGGGGGGGGGGGGGGCTAGTAGATGCTGTTTTATATTTTAATATCTTAATGTTAATGGTTTTAAATTGTATTTATATGTTGATTATTTCTATTGATTTTATGTTATGTTTTATTTGCTTTGTATAATGAGACATTGAATTTTTGCCTAAATGTATGTTGTAAGCCTCTCTGAGTCCCCTGTGGGGTGAGAAGAGCAGGATAGAAATGAAGTTAATAATAATAATAATAATAATAATAATAATAATAATAATAATAATAATACCTTGTATAAAAGAAGGAAACTTCCCAGAACACAAGTCCGAATAGTATGCACAAGCTAATAATGATTTTCTATGGTACAAAGAAAAGTATTTAAGAATTTGCAAAACATATATCACTGTGTGAATCTGCATGCTAACTGGGGGGCAACAATCCTATTCTTTCAGGATCCTACTGTGCCACTGAGGACAAGACACCTATTTCTAGTTACTAGAATGCCAAGTCTGCAGCACCAGAACCATATATTTACATTAATGATTTAGCTCAAGGCTCAGTCCTGGAGGACACGCAAGGAGATGTAAGTTGTTTTCTCCATGCACTAAAGGAAAACAAACCTTCAGCCCTTGTAACCCCCAGTAGTGTTCTTTGGAGTACAGATAGGAGCTGGAACATAATGTAAAGAAGTTACATAAATAGACCTATTATTCAAAATGTCATAATGTACTCTTGAGACAGCATATATTCTCTAGTTATACATTTTGTGTACTTTTCAAGCAAGTAGACTAGATAAAAGAATAAGAATTAGTGCAATCCATTTTAGAAACTTATGAAAAATAGGGCTTTCAATCTAGCATAAAGAAAAAAGATTTACTTGAATATAAGTATACAATATGCATGGAAGTACTCATTTCAGTTAAACCTGAAACATACAGTTTGATTACTTCTAATTATAGCTCATTTATTTAGATTCCCAAGAAAATAGATAATAGGTTAGAAACTATTATAGTGTGCTTAGTTAATTACTTTTTTAGTCTTAATGAGCAACATGGGAGCTACACAATGGCCCTGCAACAAAATGCATTTGTCATTTTGACTTGCGATTTTGCCGTGTTCTTTGAACTTCTGGTGGCAGTTTCTTGCTGACTCTTGACACATCTTCCAGGGTGGTAAATAGCACCAGTTCTCAATAAAAACAAACTGATTTTAACAACAGATTTTGAACTTCATCAGATGGAGCTGGGGGAAATGGGGGGAAATGGGGGAGATTATATTCTTTGAATGTAGAATTGTCTTCTTTGCATAGGATTCTATCTTTAAAGAAGATGGAAAATTTACCTACCCCAACACATAGGATTAGCTTCTCCAACCTCTATCTAAACCATCTGTAGAGAAGTCAGAAATCCTTGTTCTTAAGGAAGAAATCTCTTCTCTGGGCTCCTCTCCTTTCCCTCCCGATCTCCTTACTCTCAATCATGAAGTCTGAAACCTACTAGGCACTAGAACTTAATGTAGTTGGTTTAAAAAAGGGGGAAACAAAGTTGAAAAGCTAGCAGTAGAACAATTTCAAAAGCCAATATTACTATGAAGGAAAAACAAAGTGGTGACACCTTGAAATTGCTGTATTCCTGATGATTAAATTAATTTTAATCATCATGCTAGGCTTATGAAGCAGGATTTTGGGGAAAAAATGGAGCATTAATGCTCACTAGGAGACCGCCCATAGGAATGCCCATTACTCCACATCACTAAAGCGATTCAACAAGGGTAAATTTGACAGATCCCATCTCATGGCTTTTTCCCTGATTTCTACCATTTCCACACACATCGGGAGCTCAGAAGATGCTTTCTATCTGGCTCCACTTCAACCATTTCCCTACACTTCAGAGATAGTTTCCCCTACATTTCAGAGATAATTCAGAGATGAAGCAACATGGGCAAGAGGTGGAAGTTCCCTTGCATTGTATGATGTAATCCGTGTTGCTTCATCTATGAACTATTTTTAAAGTACGTGGAAGTGGGTGAGATGGGGATTTGCATGTGCTGAGGTCTTTGAAGTTGCCATTGATCCATCTATGATGTGCTGGTCTATAGCTCATTTTGTCCCTAGCCATTACAGCTATTGGATGGGATAATGAAAGTTGTATCTGTCATGTCTTGTGATTAACTTTCACTTTGGGCAGGCAAATCTAGAGAGTACTCTTTTGATTAATCTTTCTTTAATCTTTATTACAAAGTATGATCCCATGCTGAAAAGTATCTGCATGGAGTCTTTATCCATACATTTGTACATTCATCTCTAAGTTTAAAGAAAGAAGCATCATATAATCTTTCTGCTTCAGCAAGCATGTGATTACTTAAAGTGTGCAATGTTATATATACTTAAACAAGGGCAGACCATCTGTGGCCAACCTAACAATATTGAACTGAAAAGACCATGAGCACTCATTATTGGCAGTGCCTAGAGGTCAAGAAGCTGTAGGCCAAGAATATCTGGAAGACCATATATTGTCCACCTCTGACCTACAAAAAATAAGTGCTCTGTTAATAAAGCTGTTAATGCTTTTATGCTGTGTGATAAGTGAGGCAGATTGGTCTTAAAACAGTCAGTTTGCATGTAAGAAAGCTGTTGGTTTGAGCAGTGAAGACTATTCTGAATTACATTTTTTCTGGGGTTTTATAGCATTTAATAACTTATATTATTGCTTATTTTGGGATAAGCTAAACACATTATAATGTTTGAGAACAAGTCTTCTAATGCTTGAGGACAGGAGAAATGGCCCCTCTAATTTCAAGCAGTTCTGATGTCTAGTCTGAAAACAGTTCACAATGTAGTCTTTGTGAATCTATCAGAGGAGGTATGATTTGTCAATATTCATGATAATCCACCAATATTCTTGAACATGATACCCTGGAATATATCATAATCTGTGAAATTCACTTGCTGGTTTACTCTGTAAAGGCCTTGACCCAGTTATTCAATTGGATTATGAACACTATGAAAAGCTATACTTTCTTTTTATGGGGTTTAGGTAAAGAAAACAGGAATGGGAGAAGTGCTTTTGTTATAAACTGGGCATGATTCTGATCTAACATGGATTAAAATCCATCAACAGAAACATGTGACATTTCTTTTATCCTAAGCTCTATCCAGGAGCCCCCGGTGGAGCAGTGAAGTAACAGTGCTCCATGCAGTCACGCCAGCCACATAACCTTGGAGGTGTCTACAGATGACACTGGCTTTTTGACTTAGAAATGGAGATGAGCACCAACCCCCAGAGTCGGACACGACTAGACTTAATGTCAGGGGAAAACCTTTACCTTTTAAGTGTATGCATTTTTCAAATGTCCCTTCTTTTTTAAAAAAATAATATCATGGTTCAGACAATGATCCTATTAGGAAGTGTAGCTGTATTAATACAAAGGAAGGGGGAAATAGCATAGGTCGCAAAGCAGCAGAGATAAAGACTGCAGGTGTTGTGACAATGTGTATTTGTATTTATATGTGTGTAAGACCAAAGTATCACTGCTGTAAACAGCATGTGCTTAAGCACAGCTGGATGGCATAGTTTCTTAATTAGAAGTGGTAGTGATGAAAATTAATAGATAAACAAATGCTATTGCTGCTATCACATTGCTAAGACAATCAAGTTCTCTGTAAGATAATCCTAGATCAACCCTAGATCCCATGCTGGGATAAAGGGGGGGATACAAATTAAATAAATAGATACGGAAAATTGTCACTACTCTTTTTTTATAATTATTTGTATATAAGAGATAGCCACCATTTTCATAGAATCGCTGAAGTTCACAGAAGCTTCAGCAAATTGCATTCTGTTAATTGAAATATTATTTATTCAAATATTGTTGAAATATATAAAACAATGCTTTCTCTGTAGAAAATATTGTTTTCTGTACAGAAAATGCAGTTTTCTCTTCAAAAGATAAAACTTTTGTGCAGAATAAGGCCAAAACTGCGAAGATGCTCATCAGCCTAGAATTTTCTTTGTTAGGGTTCCTGGCATTCCACAAATATATGTTTCAAATATTGTGTAATATTATTTCCATTGTTCAATTGCAGTGAGAAATATTATGGTAGAAACTAAACTCACAGCTGTAGATTCTAGAAAAGATAAGACGTTACAGGTGAGCTGAGGTCATTTTTAGGCTGTATGTATTATTTAATTTATATTTCCTGATAAGGGACCCAAGGAGGTTCACAACAAAAGCTGAAATAAAATAGAGTATGTTTTTTAAAAAAATAAATAAAAAATAAACATGCAATTGTATTAAAACACCAAGTTAATATATTTTTTAAAAGAAAATTAAAACATAATAATGATGATGACAAAAATCTAGCACATTCCAAATAAAACATCTTCAAACAAATATCTTCAAAGAAAAGTGAACAAAAATGCCTTTTCCTGCCAATGGAAAGAAAGTAGAAAATAAGTCAATTAATCCTATGTTAGGGAATTTCACAATCTTGGGCAGCAGTGTCAAAGGCTCTCCCCCATGTTTTCACCCAATGTGCCTTTACTGGTGGTAGGCCAAGAGAAAATCCTTACCTGAGAATCTTAAATCAACAACAACAATTACACAGCTGAAGCGTATCGGCTGAAGCACTCCTGACCATTGCATCTACCTAGGCTGAATTTGGAGAGGCGGATCTAGGAGCATCAGTTGGGCTAAATAATTTAGTGCGACCTGGCTCCTATGAAGTTGAAGTACAAACAGACTTTTAAATCCTTATTTTTGGATTGTGCCCTAGTGTTCACTGAAAGTTGCAGGTACACATGACGAGTTCATCGGTTAAAAAGAAAGATTTTTTTATAAATAAATTTTTATTGGCATATCTAGAAATAAAATACATCAAGAGAGTGAGAACAATAATTGTATAGAAAATGAAGAAGAGAAAAAGAGGAGTGATGAAGAAGAGGGGAAGGGGAAGCAAGAGAAAAAGGAGAGAAAAAATATACAATATATATATATGTGGAAGTATCTATATACATACATATATGTATGTATATACATAGATGACCACATACACAAACACATATACATACATACATACATACAAAAGAGAAAAAAAGAAAAATTTTGATAAAAAATATTGAGAGAGAAAAAAAAGAATAAAAAAAGAATATATATATGTGTTGACTTCCTTCCAGTCCTTTGCGGTTTGGTTCTTTACTAATTCTGCAAATTCTCCCTCAAATGGGGATATTGTTGTATAACTGTACCTCTCCCAATAATTTGTTTATTCTTCTTCTGAAATAATTTTCTACCTGATCCCAGGTTGTTTGTTTAATAGGGTTACCTGAGTTCTTTTTAATCGAGAAAGCCAATTTGTCTAAGTCCTTAATGTCCATCAGTTTTGTTCTCCATTGTTCCGGGTCTGGCATTTCTTCTAGTTTCCAATACTTTGCATAGGTGTTCCTAGCTGCTGAAGTCATATAAATGAATAAAATATCCTCATTTTGCAACATAATAAGATCCTTGTCTGTTAAGCCTAATAAATAGTATTCTGTTTTTTTAGGGAATTTCCTTTGAAAGATATTTTGAATTTCTTCATGAATCTTAACCCAATAACTCTTGGGCTTGCTACATGTCCACCACATATGGAAAAAGCTTCCATATTGGTCATGACTTTTACAACAGTTCTTTAGAACATTTTTGTACATCCTTGATAGTTTTGTAGGAGTCATGTACCACCGGTGAAACATCTTCAACCAGTTTTCCTTAAGATCAGTCGAATATGTATATTTTAGCTTTTTATTCCATATTAGTTCCCATTCATTTAGATTTATAGGTCTTCGTATATTTTCAGCCCATTTAATCATGCATGCTTTTATACTTTCCTTCTCCGTAGCCCAGTCCAGCAATTTGTTATAAATTTTTGTAATCAATTTCTTATCCGTTTGGAGTATTTTATCCCAAAACTCTTCACTAAGGTTAAATCCTATCTTATTGTCCTGTTTATAATGGGCTCTGATTTGTAAGTAATGAAGCCAAGAGATATTTTTAAA
The DNA here is from genome assembly GCF_035594765.1 of Anolis carolinensis. NCBI lineage: Eukaryota > Metazoa > Chordata > Lepidosauria > Squamata > Anolidae > Anolis > Anolis carolinensis. The sequence goes on from NC_085845.1 coordinate 72,727,841, forward strand.
GGTCTGCTTTAATTCTTGATGAGTTTTCAAAGTTGCCGTATTTTTGATTAGAATATCCTTATAGGATGGCCATATAATCCAACCTAATAGTCTTCTCTGATTGGCTTCCATTGCAGACACCCATAATGGGGTTTTAGTGTAGAAATTTCTTTATATTTGTCCCATACTCTCAATATTGAGGACCTTACAAAGGGATTTCTAAAGTTTTTCTCTTTTTTCGTTCTGTCATATCAAGTATATGCATGCTACCCTACCCTGAGGTCGTGGCCTTCTAAAGTTAATTTTTTTTTAATTTTTTTAGAGTCATCCAGTCTTTTGCCCAGGTTAATGCACAGGCCTCATAGTAGATTTTTTAGGTCTGGGAATTCAAATCCTCCTCTATTTTTTTATCCGTCATAATTAAATAAACTGCTGATTTGCTGAACTTGCTGACTGAAAGTTGGTGGTTCGAATACAGGGAGTGGGGTGAGCTCCCACTGTTAGTCTGCCAACCTAGCTTCTACCAACCTAGCAGTTCGAAAACATGTTCTGGCGGGAAGGTAACAGTGTTCCATGCAGTCATGCCAGCCACATGACATTGGGGGCACCTACGGACAATGCCAGCTCTTTGCCTTAGAAATGGAGATGAGCACCAACCCCCAGAATTGGACATGACTAGACTTAACATAAGAGGAAACCTTTACCTTTACCTTGATTTGCTATTTGTTTGTTCTTGGCATTGAATGTTTGCCACTTTGTTATTTTGCTGGAAACCGCCTTGAGTCCCCTCAAGGTGATAGCGTGGGTTATAAATTGTTGTTGTTGTTGTTGTTGTTGTTATTATTATTATTACCACCTACCATTAGTCATAACACTCAGAATGTGACCAGGAAATGCAAAAATAAAAAGTTGAATGTATTAATAGTACATATTATAAAATAAAAATTTAAAGAAAGAAAACATGCAGCATGCCATCACTGCAATGCAATTATTTCATTGTCATTTCAGGGAATAAATAAAAAAATAAAAAAATTGCTGTGCAATAATTAAAACAATAATGATTTCTGAAATCTAGGGCCACTTTGCCTGTTCCCAGTTTGTTCCTGCCAACCAAGATTATGTTTCATTAAACATAAACATTTCTTAGTTTGTCTACAGCTGCTTCAGTAACACATTATTACCTGATGTCTTTTATCACTGGGTATTTAATCATCTTTTAATTATATCATATGGTTTAGAAAGTTGCTAGATTAAATACAAATCTCTATTACAAAAAATAAAGGTGCTTAAAAGTCCACAAAGTGGGTCACTCCCAATTTAATATTAACCTAATTGCAATGTGAAAAGTTGCTAACTATGCATATGAAGGAACACGGTAACCCCGGCAAAATGGCAGCAAAAATGAGCAGCTCGAAGGTACATCCAAACACCAAGAAAATAATATTCTGTGAAAATGCCTCTTCTCCTGAGAACACTGCAGGAGGAGAACAGTACAGAATCTTGCTGATTTTTTCTGACAGAATTCCACTGCAGGAGACAAGAATTTCATTTTCAGAAGCGTTTTGAAAGCAAGCACAGTGTTGCTTTGTCTCTTTTTCAGTATTGAGGAATTAAACAGTTTTTTAAAGACAAACAGTGCATACTGGAAATGGGAACCATTTTTTCTTGAGAGACTATTGCTCACAACTATCAATTTCCTTCTGAATTCTAGGGCTATAGTCAAACCGTAGGCATATTTGGAGTATCCTTTTATTTATAGATTACCATGATACGTTGCAGGCTTTTCTAGAATAGTTTGTGGCCTTGTGTATTTCTCCCAGAATACTCTATAGAGGGATCACCATAAACTGGTGTAGAAAGGTTTCCTTCAAGGTTGAAAATTTGAAAACCTGTACATGTTGAGTGAGCACCCTTACCCAGAATTCCAAAATCCAAAAGATTTCAAAATCCAAAATTATGCACATGAATAGCTGAGATAGGGACACCTCTGCTTTCTGATAGTTCAGTATATACTTGTTGCATGCAAAATCTTTTTAAAATATTCAACAAAATTACCTTCAGGTTATGTATATATTGTGCACATGTAGCATAAATGAATTTCATGTTTAGACCTGGGTCCCATTTCTATGATATCTCATTATATACATAAATGCAGGCACTCCAAAATTAAATTTAAAAAAAATCCAAAACAATTCTGGACCCAAATATTTTGTCTCATTTAATTTTTTTTATTAATGTAAGAGTTCACATACAATTCAAATAATACACAATGTATGATAGACCATACACGCACACAAAACCCCTATCCCACACAAAATAAAACCTCTTCCCCACACCTATGCACGCTTCACTATGACTTCTGACACTTTAATTACATCGGTAGAAAAGGGAAAAACAAGGAGATGACAGGGCCTCTTGGAGGAGGAGTAATGCTGACAGGGATTAGGGAAAAGGCAGAACTACTTAATGCCTTCTTTGCTTCAGTCTTCTCACAAAAAGAAAGCCATCCTCAACCTCAGCAACATGGAACAGATGAAGAATTAGGGAAAATCCAACCCCAGATAGGGAAACAAGTTGTCCAGAAATACTTAGCCGCTCTAAATGAATTCAAATCCCCAGGGCTAGATCAATTACATCCAAAATTATTGAAGGAACTAGTGGAAGTCATTTCGGAACCACTGGCAATCATGTTTGAGAGTTCTTGGAGAGCAGGAGCAGTCCCAGCAGATGGGAGAAGGGCAAATCTGGTCCCTATTTTCAAGAAGGGAAAAAAGGATAACCCAAACAATTACCACCCAGTCAGCCTCATATTGATACCAGGCAAAATTCTGGAAAATATCATTAAGAAAGTGGTATGCTAACAGTCAACATGGATTTATCAAAAACAAGTCATGCCAGACTAATCTGATCTCTTTTTTTGATAGAGTTACAAGCTGGGTCGATATAGGGAACGCCAGGATTTCAGTACCTGGATTTCAGTAAGGCCTTTGACAAGGTCCCCCATGACCTTCTGGCAAACAAACTAATCAAACGTGAGCTAAGCAAAACGACAATTAGGTGGATCTGTAATTGGTTAAGTGAATGAACCCAGAGGGTGCTCACCAATGCGTCGTCTTCATCATGGAAAGAAGTGACAAGTGGAGTGCCGCAGGGCTCCATCCTGGGCCCGGTTCTGTTCAACATCTTTATTAACGACTTAGACGAAGCGTTAGAAGGCACGCTCATCAAGTTTGCAGATGACACCAAACTGGGAGGGATAGCCAATACTCCAGAAGACAGGAGCAGAATTCTAAATGATTTTATCAGTTTAGAGAGATGAACTGAAACTAACAAAATGAAGTTCAACAGGGACAAATGCCAGATACTCCAATAAGACAAAAAAGAAAGAAAAGAAATGCAAAGATACCGAATGGGGGACGCCTGCTACCCCTCTATTTTGCCTTGATCAGACCTCACTTGGAATACTGTGTCCAATGCTGGGCACTACAATTGAAGGGAGATGTTGACAAACTGGAATGCATCCAGAGGAGGGCGACGAAACTGATCTAGGGTCTGGAGAACAAGCCCAATGAGAAGGATGTTTAGAGTTGAGGATGTTTAGCCTGCAGAAGAGAAGGCTGATAGTCATGTATAAATATGTGAGGGGAAGTCATAGGGAGAAGGGAGCAAGCTTGTTTTCTGCTGCTCTGGAGACTAAGACACAGAACAATGGCTTCAAGCTACAGGAAATGAGATTCCACCTGAACATTAAGAAGAACTTCCTAACTGTGAGAGCTCTTCAGCAGTGGAACTCTCTGCCCTAGACTATGGTGGAGGCTTCTTTATGCTATATGCTGCTGACTCTCCACTCAGATATACCATGCCCAACTTCCACTTTTCCAAGAAGTCCTCATTACTTTTGTTCCTCCATTAGCATATAAGCCCACATTCTTTCCCTCCAATCCTTTTTAGTTAATTCCCCCCCCCCTTTCCAGTCTTTGGCTATGGTTAATCTTGCTGTGACAAAACTATATTGGTATATTTCTTTGGATAAGGGATATTCAACCTGTGGTAAATTTAAATGAGAATTAAGGTGAACTTAATTGTGAACTTTTCAAAAAAAAAATGTAGGCTGGTTTTCAATCATAATTGAATTCTCAGAGCCATTTACAGTGGCAGATGGTGGGTTTCAATCCTGTGCATGGGGTACGTACATTGGAGATGAAAATAATCTTTGAAAACTGTCAAAATGTGTTTTTGAGTATCAGGAAACTATGATAAAAAGAATTTTGGAGATTATGGCAGTTTATGCATTTTTCCTCATCAGTGCACTTTTCCAATTCAATAATTACACTATAATGTTACTTGGCTACATGCATGCCATTTTTCTGTATGGGGTGTCCTTTTTTAGAGAAAAGCCAAACAACAGTCAACAAATATTTGGCATTATATAAACCAGAAATGACTTTCTGATCATTGTGATTTCAACTGGAAAATCTTCTAGAACCTTCCAGAAGGGGCAAAGTGAAAAAGGTCCTTCCAAATTCTTAGAAGTTTGCACATTCTTACCTGACTCCTTTTGAGAGACAAATCAGATTCTAATAGTGTGTTCCTATACACCAGTGTGGTCCAACAGGTGGCCCACGGGCCGCATACAGCCCACCAGTTCATTTTTATTGGCCCTTGCCCTTTTTACTGGAAAATATTTTAATTTAACATTTAATATTTTAATTTACCCTTCTTACTGCTTTAAGTTTTTAAGAAATTGCCACATAACAGCCATATTGAAGCTTCACTCTTCGACCATTATAAAGTTTGATTGGCCCTTGGGTAACTAAAGGTTGGACCACACTGCTATACATAAACATGGGGAAAATTCATCAAAGGTTCCTTCTCCCAAATTAAATATAGGATTGTGATAGAGTCACCAAGAATAATTTTATTTACATTTATTTACATTTGAAGATGGTCCATCATGCTGGAGTAGTTCAATATGTTTGATATAAATATTTCTATCTGCTGTTGTTTTTCACTATTCTGTGTGTTTTGTCTTTTTTGTCTTTTTAACCTTTACAAATTGGCAGACTCTGCCTTGTTAATCAATCAAATATTTTTTACACTAATAAAGTACAGAATGCGTGAATTATGATTTTCTGTGAGTTTTGCAATCCAAACACTGTTCTAAGTTTAAAACATCTATTAGTAAAGTTTACAATTCATATTTTAAAATTTTTAAATTAATATCTTAATGAATTTTACACACTTATCTAGCCTGAGAACAATATCCATGGAAGTGCAGATTACCTCTCCGTATATATATAAAAGTCTGGACTGTATGAATAATAAATATATATTTAAAAAGTAACTCAGTGGAGAAGTATGATGGAACGGACTTATGAGTGATATTGTACAAAAGTGACATGGATTGGAAACAGACTGATTCCCTCGTCCCCACTATAGTTTCTGAAGTGCCTTTGTTTCTGCCAATAAAAGTGACTTTTCAGGCATGGCAGTTTCTAATGGATTTTTTAAAATGTCCTTCTCATGTGCAATTAAAGTAATTATATGGTACCTGCCTTCCTACTCATTTCATCAGCTCTCATTCTGGCATTCATCCCAAACCTTATCATTAAATCTTTTTTTAAAAACTTCAGAAGTTTCTGTTTCCATGAATTGTAACCACTCTCATCGAAAAAGCACGTAAGTTACAGACAAGAAGATTCTAAAACTTTTGAATAAATAATCAAAATGTTTAATTCAAGGCTATTCACATGCAAAATGCCAAATTACAATTATACCTTCCATACCCTTTCTTAAACAGAAGAGATTTCAAATTACATCTGAAATCCAGTGTATATTACGAAAGGTATCCTCATTGATGTTTGTGTTTCTAATTCTTGGTTTTCCTGTTGGAACTTTTTATTACTGTAGCTGTACATTTCATTGAATATCATATTCCATTTTATTCTGCCTGTAATTCTCACTGAATTTAATAAAAAAAAGATCTGTATAAATTGTAAAAAGAACATTATTTAATAATCTTAGATAAATACAGGCACCTCTGTGTGCCCACAAATTCTGCAGCCATGGATTCTACCATCCAAGTCTTGAAAACATTTTTTTCTAAAAAAATCCAAGAAGCAAACCTGGATTTTGCCATTTTATATGAGAGACATCATTTTACTAAGCCGTTGTATATGGGACTGGAACATAAATGGATCTTGGTATATATGGGAAACCCTAGAACTGAACTTCAGCAATTATCAAGGGCTCACTGTAATTCTAAATGTTGTTTGCTTTGCATGTGTGTATTCAATTTATATTCAAAAATATGTTTCCTTCAGAAAATAAAATCAATTGACAAATGGGTGCATGGGTTATCTAAAACTGGCTCATTGTTATGCTTTCAATAATACCATTACTTTCATCTGCCATATTCTCAACTAAAGAGCCAGATCCCAGATATTGATCTTTAGATTCTACTATCCCTAATTATGCAAGATATGATGACGAGAGGTTGGAATCTGGAAGATCGCAGGCTCTTCTCATTCTGTGTATAACTGACCAATGCTTTTACTTCAATTCTGCTCTATACATTTCATCTGATTTCAAACTGTCATCATTTTTCTGAGAGTGATGGCAAAAAAATGCTACTGGTATTTGGGGAAATGTTAAACAGGCACCAAATATTGTCTGTTTGTGAATATAATCATGGTAAATCCTGATTAATTATTGAATGGGAGACCGCCAACAAATACCAGGTGCTGTAGGCCAGGACTTTTAATTTTTTCCCCATTTATGACCCCTTTTTGCCCAAGACATTTTTACGCAACCTGCAGTATATAGTTATATAAAATAGGTGTATAAATCAAACATTTATTGATAATAAATCATAATTTATTTTAAAACAACTATTTGATATATGTAAACATACAGATTAAAGTAAATTTGCATATGAATGAGATGGATGTGATTTTTTTACATAAAAATAAATCTTGGTGGAATATTTGTTACTGCAGGACATAGAACATCTTCAATTTTTCAGAGTTGGGAATGTTTCTTCTCATATGAGGGTCACTCCAAAAGCAATGTGCAACATTTTAAAAAATCCATAATTTATTCTACTTCTACTTGTTTATATTTCCACGTTCTTTAAATGATAGGCTCCTCAACTTTAACAGTTACATAGGACAAATGTATGGTCCATGGGTGTAGATTTTTGTTTTTAATAGAAATGGGCTGTAATTCAGAAATCCCAACATAACTGTGATGGAGGAAAATGAAACTATTCGCGCTACCAACCCAAATATGATGGAAGGAAACTGACTCAGATTTGTTCCTATATAAATCTATCTGCATTTCTGAGTGTGAATGTTTCCTTGAAAAGAAACTACAAAATCTAATAATTTAAATGATTTAATAGATTCTGTTGATATAGTTTCCAAATCCAATTCTTTTATCTTTCCTGATAAATATCATTAGGAAATAAGCTGCCCTTTTTACTGTTGACTGACTATGATTGATTATGTATTCTGTAACTGGTTGATGTCATTCATTTTGAGATCTTCAAACCAGTGATGCAGTAAAACGGTCTACTAGAGGCAAGCAGTCAATAGGAGTAAGATTAATAATACACATAAAATCCTATCGATTATGGAATGTATTGCTATTTTTACTTTGTCATTTGGCTATATTCTCTTTTATGCCTGCTTTTCTCATATTTGTAAAGCGTAAAATCATTCTTCTTTTAAGGATAACACTCTTCATGTATTCTTTTGTAAAGGAAGGAGAAAAGTTCAACAGTACAAAGCTTGTATGATGAAAGCCATTTGATTTGTCTCACACAGACAAGTATAAAAAGATCGATGGGTGGTGTCAGCAAGCAACAGAATTTGCTCTTCATATTTTGACATCTAGTGATAGTCCAAATAATCTAAAAGTGTTCTGGAATTAATTTGGTGAGATTTCAAAACTGCTTCTTCCTCCTCCTCCTTCCCTTTTCTAAGATAGCTATTCATAGACATTTCAGTTGAAGGATTTTTCCCATTTTACTGCTAAAAGGAAATTAGTGTACACTTAAGGAAAGCATATCAGTTTAATGATCCACATAAATAGAGTGTGAAAACTGCATTTTCTAAGACAAATAGGTACACACAATTCATAATTCAATGAGTAAAGACAACTCATAGAATCCATATACATGGTTGCCTAGGGTTTTTAGTAAAACTTCTGGTACAGTTTCCTGTCGTGGAGACTTTCTCAAAAGCATGGAATGTGATGAACCTCTAGAGCAGGGGTTCTCAGCCTGGGGTCCCCAGATGTTTTTGGCCTTCAGCTCCCAGAAATCCTAACAGGTGGTAAACTGGCTGGGATTTATGGGAGTTGTAGGCCAAAACACATGGGACTCCCAGGTTGAGAATCACTGCTCTAGGGCATAAATACTTCAAAGGCAAAATGGGATGCATTGGACTTGGTAAATCACAATTTATGCAGTCCTGATAAAAATGCAGAACTTAGTTTTCTGAAAAGTTAATACAATGCCATATGGGTATCACTGTGTCCTCAAAGTGCCATCCTACCCTATCTCAGTAATGGATAGCTTTAAGATGCCAAATCTTTGAAATATGGGCTTGAAGTTTGTAATGTTGTGTTGGGTTGTACATTACCTGTTAAGGTACAAGAAGAGTTAGATACTGTATTTTTAAAATAGAGAAAGATGTGAACTAGAATGGCTGTCCATTGGTGTTGCTGTCTTCGATTGATTGATCAATCAATCAACTAAGCATCCCTTCAGTTGTTATGAACAAACTCTTGGAGCAATCTTTTATTGGAGTGGCTTCAGAAATTATGGAACTCTCTCCCCTTTACTCCTGAGATAGTTGGAGGAGTTTGCCGAGCTCTTTATACACTAGTGTAACTCCCACCTGTATCTTTCAAATGTAATGATACAAGCTAGTTGAATCTATTCTTTCTTTAGTGAACCTATTGTTCTTTAGTGAAACAATGATCGACTTGATTTCGTCATTTGAGTGATCTTCCATAATTTGACTGAAGTGTAATTCATCATGGTAAAGAGCATGAAGGAGTAATCTTTTCTTTGTGAGAAAACCAACCAAATGACCATTTCATATATATAAACCAATGACCCTCACACCCCACTGTACTACTCTTTGAAATTTTCTTTGTAAACCTTGGGTGTTTAAGCAGATGAAGGTTCTATTTTAGGTATGCTTCTCTTGTATTAGTGAGTTGAATCTGTAAGAGCTGACAGTGATTACATAGTGTAATATAACAAATGAGAGCAGGTGCAGTTGTAAATAGTCCCTGATTAACAATTTCATTTAAATGTTATAACAGATTTCTGTAGGGCAAATTACTCCCATTGGTAAGGAGGTGTAACTCCTTCTTTATAATACAATTTAGTAAACCTAGATTTAATTATGTTAGCAATAACAAATACTCTTCCTTCTGCCAAAAACTTCAAAATGTATTGGTCCCCGCTATTTTAAGATGTACAATAAAACAAATGAAATGCTGTTGGAAATGTTTCTGAAGGAGCTCAAAGGTAATAATGTCAGTTGAGGTTACAGTCTGCATATATTGAACTGTACTGGGAAAGAAAAACTAATAATACAAAATACATTAAAATGCCATTTATAATTTACCTCTTTAATTGAGACATGTTAGTTGTAATAATTAGTGCAATTTTGACAACTTATATTGCTCCAGATATTGTTTGACTGATAGATCATTTCTTGTCAGCATATCCAGTGGTGAGATGTGAGGGGCTTGGAATCCTCTACATAAATATGGCATGTGATAAACTATGGGACTGTGATGCTATTGGGAAATAGTTTCTGACCCACCATGCAATATTTTTCTGTGGCAGTGGGACTGAATGCTTCTGAGTGGCAAAAGATTTTACTAATAGTACCATTGTTACTGGTAGAATGGGGTGTCAGTTGGGTCCCTGCCCAGTCATACTGAACTATTTTTGGCATGACATGGCAGTGGGGACTCTGTGTTGCTACTGAAATGGCTTAGGTGAGGGGAAGTCATAGAGAGGAGGGAGCAAGCTTGTTTGCTGCTGCCCTGGAGACTAGGACGTGGAACAATGGCTTCAAACTACAGGAAAGGAGATTCCACCTGAACATCAGGAAGAACTTCCTGACTGTGAGAGCTGTTCGGCAGTGGAACTCTCTCCCCCGGACTGTGGTGGAGGCTCCTTCTTTGGAGGCTTTTAAGCAGAGGCTGGATGGCCATCTGTTGGGGGTGCTTTGAATGAGATTTTCCTGCTTCTTGCAGGGGGTTGGACTGGATGGCCCGTGAGGTCTCTTCCAACTCTACGATTCTATGATTCTATGATTCTAGGTGTCTTCGTTGGGCTGCAAAGTGGGTTGTAAGTGGCATCTTGGATGCCAGTACCAAGCCACTTTCTGAGTCTGTGTAGAAGGACCCCATATTAATCATTGTTTCAAAATATAATATAAAGAACATCCTTGTAGAATTTAAATATCACAAGAGTAACCGTTTTGCACAATTAAACCTATTTGACTTAATAGTGCAAATCACATGGTCTTTAAATTCAGTCTAGAGGAAAAAAATAGACTGAAACCAGGGACATTATCAGGGGAAAATGCAAAAAAACCCACCTCCACATTATTTTACCCAAAAAGAAGAAGGGGATGAGAGATGAAACTTCTCAAATATTTAATAACAGCAAGTTGCAAAAGTGAAAGGAGAAAGAAACAGAGTCCACATTCAAAGCACAATTGTATAGCAACTTATGGATAAGGACTATTATAATTACCCCTCACCTCCCCCCAAATAAAATACTACAAAAAAGTAGAACAAGGGACCATAAAATTCATAAAATTCATACATGGTTACTTTGCATAGGAAACAGCATTTTCTGCACTAGGGTTAATATTCCTGTGTTGAAATATTCCCCACTCAGAAAAAAATGTTCCTTACATATTGTTTTCTGTGTAAAACAATAACATTTGAATTTTGCACAAAGTAAGTCCTGAATTCTGAAAAGCCTTCAGAAACTCTATAACTTTTTGAGACTTTCTCATAGTGGGAAGAGAAAATGTTAAAATTATCTTTTGCTTCCTTCAAGAAGAGACTTATCTTGGGGTACTGTAGCTGTAGATTTAGGTAGTAGATTGGTATTCGTTCCTTTGTATTCTATAATTCTACTTTTCTATGAGATAAGTATATTTCAAAGAAATACAGTTATAAAGTTTTTCACAATTTGCACTTACTGTATCTGTAAGTACCTAAACTTACATCTAAATGTCGCAATATAGTCTACATTTTTTGAGGAAGGAGGAAAATCTGGGAAATATAACAAATGTAAAACTGGATCAATGATCTTTGCTTTATAACTCAAACACTCACATACACATAGAGACACTAGAGTTTCATTGATTTTTAGTTTTTTTAATATAACTCTTTAATCTACTTGCTTGTAATGATTTAAAAATAAAAATAAAAATGTGTTAACCCACCCACAAAAGAAAAAGAAACAATGATATTGAGTTGTATCATAACAACAATGCTTTTCAAAGGTTTTCACTGGATTCAAAACCAGAGAAATAAAATCTTGTGTAAATTGTGAAGACTCTAATGCTGGGATTTATATCAACAGCAGGAATAGAGAGACCAGAAACAGCAATTGTAGCTTAAAGAGATCCATCAAGGCATCCTTTTTTGTTTATATTGGAGGACAAATTTCCTGACAGCTTTAGAGAAGGCAGAGAGTTGAGAGACAAGAGGAAGACATATGTGAGTGCATCAAAGTAAAAGCACTCCGGGTAGTAGGCAGCACTAGAGCGAGTTTGCCTTTGATCTTAAGGAAACAAAAGAAGCCAGGATTAACAGTAGATAGCTCTTTTATAAATTTTCTCGGTTTTTCATTCTCCCCTCATCCCCAGTTTTCACTTTATTCCATTCCATTCATGCATCTTTCCTAATATGTTATTATTTATTAAAAAATATTGCCTACTGTATGTAGTTTGAAAACAATTCCTACTAATATAACATTTTCTGTATTGTTTTACTTATTTGATGTAAACATGCATATAAACACTCATTCACTGTCCTCTATCTGGCCCATCTTTGGCAATAATCCTCTTAGTTTAAAATGCTGATGATGAATTCCAGGTGAGTGAATGGCAAAACTGCTATCTTTCAGGACCTGTTTGTGAATGAGCATGCTAACCTGACACAGAAACCTGGTTGAATGAAAGTGTGTGTGAAGGTAAATCTTTCTCACGGCCCCCCTCCCCCTCCAATTCTCTATATAGCACAGTGGCTCTGAACCTGTGGGTCCTCAGGTGTTTTGGCCTACAACTCCCAGAAATTCCAGCCAGTTTACCAGCTGTTAGGATTTCTGAGAGTTGAAGGCCAAAACATCTTGGGACCGACAGGTTGAGAACTACTGATATAGCAACAAGTAATACCTGGAAAGTAGAGAAATAGAATTGTGTTGGTCTACTCATTCCATTCCCTTAATCAGGAGCCCAGAGCCGCCCCTAGGTACTTTTCAAGTGTAGGCGAACAGAATTTTGGCGCCCCCCAAAACAATCACTGAAAAATAAAAGCGTTGGATAAGTGAAAATGTTGGATAATAAGGAAGGATTAAGGAAAAGCCTATTAAATATCAAATTACATTAAGATTTTACAAGTTAAGCACCAAAACATCATGTTTTACAAGAAATCAACAGAAAAAGCAGTCTCGACTGCGCCCCTGTATGTTTTGCGCCCGAAGTGACCGCTTAATTCGCCTCATTGTTGGACCGGCCCTGCAGGGGCCGTATCCCACATTTTTCTAAGTTTAAATGTCTGTTTAGGGATGCAGTTAATGTGGAATCTATTCTACTGGCTAGTGGTTCCCCTTCCTGAGCTAGCTGGAGTAGTATCAGAATTAGCATATCCTAGTTTCATGGGTTTATGGATGAGACCCATTATCTAGATACATACCAATCTGGTTTCAGGTCTGGCTATGTGAACAGAGATAGCATTGTTTGCCTTGCTTGGGTGATATAGACCAGGAAATAGACAAATGAAGCATGTCCTTGTTGCTTCTGCTAAACCTCTTCGTAGCTTTCTACTAAACTGCTAAGTAGTTTTCTACAATTAACCATGTTATCCCTCTGGCTGCCTTTCTGGGATTGGGCTTGGGGACATAGTTTTTATAGTTGCTTCATCTATAGCCAGTGCTGGGTCACTCCAGTTCCATCTCTTGGCTGTTAGTATTGAGACCCCTGCAGGACTTGTTTTTGCACCCCATGGTATTTAACATATATATGAAATTGCTGGGAAATTTAGTCGAGAGTTTGGGATTTAGTACTACCAGTAAACAGATGACAGTCAGCCAAATCAATTACATCTTTCCACCACAAGTCAAGGAATTGGCTTTGATTCTACCCCAATGCCTGTCAACTCTATTCAGACCACAGAGATGTGCTCCTGCTCAGTCAAAAGGCATATCAAGGAATAAGAATTCAGCCTACACTGAATGGGATTACCCTGAAGTTCCTGGATTCAGCCCTGAGTCTGGTTTTTGTGGTGACCGGGTGTGCTTTCTACAAACTTGTGTCATCTGTGTCTATTCATTAAGAAGTCCGATCTGACCATGGTAGCACATATCTTTGTTACTTATTGGTTGTATTACTGTGACATAATGTATTTACTGGAAACTTAAACTGGTCAAAAGGATTGTAGCCAAATCACTTATCAAGGTTGTGTACAGTGAACCAGTTAGGTTCTTAGCTCTTGTGTTGCAAAATATCCACTGGCTGCTGGTCAATTTTCCATGAATAGCTACAGTGTACGCAACATCTAGGTCTAACAAATTACCTTCATTAATCAGAGTATGATTCATTCCCTTCCCTGTTATCTAGCCATTTAATCATTCCAAAGATAGATGACTGATATCAGTCTTGCTAGAATTCTTCCATACCATATCAACTTGTATCTTTGTCTTCTATCCGTAAAAGAGACAATATGTAACAGATGTTCTGAAAATGGTTATGCAAACCCACAATGTCTTAAGTTATTTTGTCATAGTCTTTTTCTCCTGTAGTAGACTTGAAATATTTTGACTCTTTGGTCAGTCCATGAATATTTTAACTCTTTCACATACTTCTTGACCAATTGCAAAATTTGATTAGCTGACTCACTAATCAAACATTTTGCATCAAACATAATTTCAGTGACTTCTATTGAAGATTGAGGGAGGGCAGATTCATTACAAAGCACTAAGCCACCTTATTTGCCATAAATCTGGAAAGCTAATACTAATAAGATCCTAATAAGATTATTATTTTAGAAATAATCCTTGAGGTGGCCTTTTCTGCATTTATCTTACAAACCTACCACTTTCCCTTTTCTGTGATTGTGCATTCCTAATGTTCCCTCACTACATCCAAATTATAGATTCAGAAAAAAAACAGATACAGAAAAGATACTGTTTACTCAGAGGCCAAATGCTATGCATACCAAGCTTCTTCTTTAACCACACCCTTTTTAGCTTGGTGTTGTAAAATATGTTCATACAGGCCTTCATGTGACCCCTTGAATTTGAATGAATTTTCTTAGGCAAGGAATATCAGAAGTGGTTTGCCAGTTCTTTCCTTTCCTAAAAGCCTCCATCACATCTGGAAACCCACAGTGACTGGTATTCCTTGATGGTTTCTTATTCAAGTACAGGCAGACAGAATCGCGTGCCTCCAGGGTATAGATGTGATCTAATTTTGTTTTCCTATAATGGTGTACCTAAGAAAACTTGGAAATTGTTTAATAATGTAACCATATGATGATTTAGTATTGCATAATAATAATAATAATAATAATAATAATTATTATTATTATTATTATTATTATTATTATTATTATTATTATTATTATTATTATTATCTAGAGAGAATAAAATAAGGAAATGTATCCTTTTCCTCCTCTAAGTTCAGGTATTTCTATTTTGGAACCTTAAATTGGGGATTGCCAGATTTTTGCCCCCTTTTATGATGCTAATTATTCTTCCATTGCAGCTTTGAAATTGATTGGATCATATTTTATTCTTCCAAGGGCAATTGATTAACTCTAATGAGCTAAGCTCAATATTTTCCACATGGGCCACTTTTTCTTCTTACATGAAATCCTCTCCTGAAGTGGCGATAAGAATCAATTAATTGGTCAACTTTTCCATTCATTTCTTGCAACTGTTTATGTAAGCCTTTGTTTGTTCAATAACAAAAGTCTGTTAGGGAAAAGGTTTCATCAAGTTACTAAATAAATATTGGTTTCCTATATAGCATAAACCCTGAAATGCATTCACTTGTTTTTCTCCATTTGGGACAATTTTATTCTGTTCCATGCAAGCCTAGTAATTGGTCACGGGAATATTAAATATCTCCTTTTGATTATTAGTGTTGATGCCACTGAGCTAACACATGCTTCTCTTTTATCTACTTTGCAAGGATTTCTATGTCTAAAAATAGTCAATTAAGTAAATATTTCTAATAAACAATTGCTCAATTACCAATCAACAGTAGCAATAAATAATTATTCCTTATTACCGGATCTCCTTCACTGCCTGTGATTTGAAAACTGATTCAGCACCCCACTCAAATAGATATTTCATATCAATATACATTAATTACCAGCAACATCAAGAATTCCTAGGGCACTTGAAAAGTGCTTGAAAGAATCTCGAGCTTTTGCTTTTATCTTCATTCCAATTGCATGCAACTAGATAAATAAGGCCAGGCCCCTGACATAGTACTCTTTCAGGAATTTGTTGTTTGACCTATTGCACTCTGTTAACTCTGAAGTGGGGAAGAAAATATCCATCGGAAAAATAAATCCAGCAGAATCAATTATCCAGCACAAGGGAAGGGATCTTCAGAATTCATGTGGCTCTCATTATAATTACATGTGATCTGCAATGATTAGATGACATGGCTGGACAGTAAATTGAGGTGATCAAAGAAGAAAGGAGGGATGGAGTACCAGAGAGGAAAAAGGGAGGCGGGTGAAGAAAGCAGACTGACAGCAGAAGTTGTCTTCAAGATAGTTTACTTTTGGCCAAGAGCAGGTGACAATGTTAGCTAATGCCCAGAAAATGCAATGCCACACCTGGCCTGTAGTGGCATTCCAATTTATAGAATTTTATACAAGGATGCGCAGAAAGCTAACTAACAATTGAATTTGCTGACTATTATAATTCTTTTGGACATGGGTAGTTGCCTAAGTAATATAACTTATTACTCATTACATCAGGTGAAGTGTCCATAGTTTGTTCCATGTATGCACTATCCTCAGGTGACATGTTCATAGTTCATCCCACGTATGCATTATCCAGCAAGCCAAATAATTATTGCGATTTGTATACCCTTACATTGTGAGCAAAAAGCAAATGTCAGGCAGAACATGTCCTGTCAACACTTTCATGGAAAAACAAGATTTTGAGTAGGTCATCTAGGTAAAGGATTTTCAGAGTTTTTTTAAAAAAAATTCAAGAGCTGCTGCCTTAATAACATCATGAAAATGCAGCTTACTCTTTCCAGTTTTAGTTCTGGTTCTGCATACTTTGGCTTCCATCAGCCATGACCCTAATTCTTTTAAACAGTTACTTGTAATAAAAAGGCAGAGTTTGTGTCATTTGTTAGCTATTGTAGAATCCTAGCTTGACAAGTCAGGTGTCATTGACTGCCTAGAGAAGTATTACAGTGGGAAGGCAGGCCGAGAAACATCCATCTTAGGTCCATACATTGAATGATGTGAAAGATCTGAGAACCAGCATGGTGCAGTTGTTTGAGCACTGAGCTATTTCTCTGGAGACCAAGTTTCAAATCCTTGCACATCCATGGAAACCCATTGTGTGATCTTTGGGAAGTCACACTCTGTCAGACTCACAGGAAGGTAAAGGTCAATCACTTATGAACAAATCCAACCAAGAAAATCCTATGGTGTCTTCATCTTAGTGTTGTCATAGATCAGAAATGGCATGAAGACACCCAATAACAATGAACTATCTACAAACTGTCAGTTGCATAATATATTATGAGGTGGAGGTGAGGAAATGGAAACACAGAAATGACATTTGTTAGATCTTTCTACTCAAAGTGACAAAATAAGTTGGTTGATTGACCTTGGAAGCTGAACAACTTGAATTGTGGTGGATTACACAGTTTCAGGCAACACAATATCTTGTGGTAGTGGATCCATGCAACAGTTTTGCCCTAAAATCAATGACTTCTGTCTACAGGTGACACCACTGTTACACTAATAATCTTTCACTTTATTTGGCAAGGCATTCATTTTCCATGTTTGTGAAAGGAATTGCATTTATTCGGCTATTACTAGATAGATAGGACCAATTCATGGTAAAAAGTCATTTGATGTTTGCCTGTTATTTTTCAGAAATGCATCAAACTGGTTGCTTTTATATAGACTTGTTACGAAACAGATTAGATAAAATAAGATGGTGGTGTTGTGTGTTTTCCGGGCTGTATGGCCATGTTCCAGAAGTTACCTCACAACCTCTGAGGATACCTGCCATAGATGTGGGCAAAACATCAGGAGAGAATACTTTTGGAACATGGCCATACAGCCATACAACACTGTGATTCCACCCATGAAAGCCTTCGACAACACATTAAAATAAGATGCTTGTGAAGCCCCTTGCTGATTCCCCCCTGCTTTTTGTTAAACACCTAAAATATTTTTTGTCTTCTTGTTGGGTGAAATTCCCTTTTGTTTTTCTCTGAAGATTCCTATTCTTCATTCTTTCCTGTATTGTATGAAATGGATATTCATTTTCTACTACAAAGACTGATGGAATTTCAGCAATAGCTTTCACATTCTGAGTTTCCATTGGATGTCTTAATTGTAACAAGTTTTGTATAGATATTATGAAACAGTACGTCAAATAGAAGTCACTTATATTCCGTACCATTCAGAAATCATTTGGTTTCTTATGGATCTAAACCAGGTCTAAAAATGCAATGCCATAGGCACTGTGTAATGGAATCATCTACTGTTCCTTCTGCATGTGGAGCGTATTACATATGTAGTTCTAAATGTTATACTCACTGGTTTAAAAACTATGCGCCAACATAGTTTTTTTTTTTGAACCAAATGAACAATAAAACTATTTGGTATTACTGTTTATGTTGTTTTCTTACCATTTTATGTGTTGCTGGTCTTTCTATACAAGGCACACTCCTTTATTGGTAGTCAAAACTACAAGTTGAACAGTGAGATACTCTGGCATTAAGATACATTCTCTGAATACATTAAATGAGGGATTTAGTCTGCATAATTCATAAATTCATCTGTTTTACTTGGAAGCATGCTTTATTTTGGTAATACATTTGGATTTTAGAATGAATTCGCTTCTGTTTACTGTTTGTTCTGGTTAAATGAGAAATGGTGGAAATTAAATGAGACACAGTGCCATCTTATCTGATAATACCCTAACAATGATTGAACTCCCAAAGTACCTAATTCTGTAAAAACAGTATTCACAGAAAATGTATAAAGACATTTTCTAATCAGTTAGTATTCAATATGTCCATTGCAATCTTCATTTTTAACTTTCTATTTAATTATCACATTTTGTCTTCAGAACAATCTATTGTGATGTATTAAGTGGAGAAGTAGAGGTTTAATTTGAAAAGTAAATTTCACACCTGAATTTTCCACATCCAAAATATAAATTTCAACTGTAATACAGCATGCAGCTCTGGTGTTTTTCTTGCCCATGTTATGACAGAAGGATAAAGTAACAGCTCATCATTGAGGCTGGTTCTACCATTAGGCAGAGTAAAGTAGACAGCACAAGGTACTGACAGTAGCATATTGGAAAATAGAGCTTTATTTATGTCTCACATGCCATCCTTTAATCCTTTCACAAGACTGCTGCCTCCAAGAGTGCTAAAAACCATTACCCAACTTCTAATATTGAAGATATATTCACCCCAATTCTCAGTTTGCTTTCATATGTAAAAAATCAGAGTGAGGAGATCTTGTGAGGCAACAAACTGTCTTAACCTACACTTGCTGATCATAATAAGTTATAACAAACCAGTAGTTTGCCATATGCATCTAGAATAAAAGGGAGCTATCTGGGCTATTTTAAGAAATCCATACTCCCCACCAGAGCCGTCCCGAGGTAATATTCGGGAGTAGGCAACCGGAATTTTGGCCCCCCCCCAAACAAATTGCTGATAAATACTGGTGGCAGCGGCGGCAGGCCCAGCCACCCGTCCGCATGGCCACCCTCCTGCTCTCCCTCATTGTCAGAGCCACCTTGCCCACCGCCCACCCATCAATGGGCCTGTGTGTATGCGCAGGCCTTCCAATCAACTGCGCGGTCAATTGGAAGGCCTGCACACATGCACAGGCCCATTGATAGGCAGGTGGTGGGTGAGGAGTCCTCAGACAGCGAGGGAGAGCAGGAGGGTGGCCGCGTGGACAGGTGGCTGGGCCTTCTGCTGCCACTGCTGCCTCGACAGCGCCCCCGCATGGTCTGCGCCACAGGCGACTGCCTAATTCGCCTCATCGTTAGACCGCCTCTGCTCCCCACCTTCAAAAATAATATTGTACTGAGTATTATCTAGTGCTGTGTAACAAACCCATTCAATAATTTGCAAGACCATTAATTTCATATTTTGGTAAAATATAATATAGTATCTATAAAAGAGCAGCTTAATATAAAAATCAACTTCTATCAAAGATGGACAAAATATTGGAAAATGTTCAAAAATGGTCAAAAGTCATGTTTTGAAGTGTTGAAAAGTATGCTGGGTTGATTGGAATCTTCATAGTTCTTGACTTTTTCTGCACAAAATTGGCATGTTGTTCTTTTGATCAAATCCAGCTTGTCTTCATGTTTTCCATGGTAAACAATACTTAAATATAAAAAATTAAATTTCTGCACACAAAATATCAAAAAGAGAATTGCACATGGCTGAACCAAACATTTGTTTGTAAACAAGATAGTATTTTCTGCATGGAAAATAATATTTTAGAAAAGAAATATTAATGACTGTGCAGAAAATGCATAAAAGCCACACATTGTTGATTAGCATAGAAACAGCATTTTCTGTGAATGAATTTATATTTCTGAGTTGAGATTTTATTTTCCATGCTATTTTCCTATACTGAAAATGTTTTCTGCACAAAATGACCACATATTATTTTGTGCATAATAAATCCCAAATTGCAAATTGCTTTCTAAAACTATATGGTTTTCTAAGACTTTCTTGCAAGAAAAGGATTTTTTTTATTCCTACCTTTGATAGAAAAAAAATACTGAAGA
Source organism: Anolis carolinensis (assembly GCF_035594765.1). NCBI lineage: Eukaryota > Metazoa > Chordata > Lepidosauria > Squamata > Anolidae > Anolis > Anolis carolinensis. The sequence goes on from NC_085845.1 coordinate 72,748,131, forward strand.
ATTGAATCCCTGTTTCTTTCTGGGACTGGATTTGCACTTCAGTATCAGAGAATAAGCTTATGAATTCAGCTCAGCTTTGTCTGCAATATTTGCCTTAAAACATGATGAAATGTTTGATTGATTTATACAACTCCGTTTCCCATTGCCTAATTGTTTTTGCAAAATACTCTTCACCTGAATGCAGATCAGGTTGTTTTATCCCAATGTTCTAGCCTTATCTTTAAAAGCTTACTCATAGCAATGAGTCTTCAGTGAAATGTGCCAATGGAATTAATGAATCTCTGTGCAGTGAGAATGTGTCTCACTCTCTACCAAAGTGCAATATCATGATAGGCATAATCATTATTATTCTCTCCTTATTGTTATACAAAGTAGATATAAAAACTGTGATGCTACCACTACCTTTTGCATAGCAAAAACATGTGATTTATTGGAGTACACTGTCAATGGGCAAAATATGTATATTTGTGTACACTGGGGTAGACAAATCAAAGGCCAGCCTGCTACTTCAGAGTCTTCCAGTGCCCCCTTTGTAAATAAAAGTTCTGAAAAATATTGAATTCTGTGCTCCTAATAGGTTTAGGATTGCTAGTTTTGGTCTAAAATCAGACCCCGTTTCCATAAATCTCTCATAAGCCAAAACAAAAACACAAAATGATATTTATAGGCTTAATGTGGCCTCTGATGTGGCAACCTGAGTAAATTTTTCAGAATCCTTTGAAACATATACTTTCAGCAATAACTACAGCCCCAACTTTTCCTTTACTAATATCAACAAAAATAAAAGCTAGAGGGAGTTTTTAAAAGATACCCTTGGGCCATTTGCTATACAAACTCTCTTAAGCATCTTCACATGAATTATTAAAATGCAAGCAAAACAGGACAGAATGGCATGAGCTTATATGAAAGTGACAAGATCAAGAGATATATTGGATCCATTGAACAGATATAAAGGATTCTGAACTGTTCAATGAACTGTGGAGACATGACTGGATATCTTGAATGTGGACCATTGCACATTAGCATTCAGTTACAGATTATTTCTGTGCGGTATTTTTGTTTTTATTCTGTATTATTTTGGCCCATATTGTCAGTGTAACAGAGCCATTGACCTAACTAGAATTCTGAGGGGGAGAGCTCCCCACTCTCCAATTGTCTTATTCCACACTGAATGTTAAGGGAGGATTATGACAGTATATTCAGTGCTTCCAACTGAAATCTAATGTTTCTTTGATGTGAGACGAGCAAGATCAAAGTTATGATTATGCTGGGAAAGATAACCTTTGAGACCCAAAAATCTCACATATTTGTGCAAGATGAATGTTGAGGGTTTTTTGTTCTGAAATACAGAACAATGCATTTTTTACATCTTTCTCTTTGAAAACTCCTATTTTAGCATGCTCAGGATGGTTTGTGATGGAAAATGCCAGCTTTCAAGGGGAGGGTGCACAATAGCTATCCCCAGGGAACAGTCTTGGCAAGTGTTTGTGTGGGCAGTATTTCATCTGTTGTGAAAAACTGTTCAGCTGTGATATAATGTTTGACTGTTACAGATCAGTACTATAAGAAAGGGAACACTGCAGAGATTCTGTGTTTGCCTTCAATGCTCTGTGTGGTCAAAACTCACAGTATGTATTGTCTTGATATATGCTGGATGTGCATAGACCTAAGAAATAGCATCAAATAGTAGCTGAATGGATAGATGATTCAAACTCCTCAGATGAAACATTTATTTTCCTCCTTTACAATTTCTACCTTCAACTGTCTGTTGCTCACAGTACAACCTTATACATGTCTACTTGGAACAAAATTCAGTTGGGCTCAATGGTACTTTTTGCCAAGTAGGCTGTTAAAGAATTGTACCCCAGGGGGCAAGTAAGGGCATTGACTTTGAAAATCCTAAGCATTTTGAAAGTTCATTATTATTTTTAAAGGGCTGTTTTCAACCAGCTTGCCTCCACTTTGAGCCTTGTTTGAAAGATGTATTAATATGTCCACCCATGATTAAAAATAGTGATAAATGTGCAAAATAATGATATAGGCTCCTTGATATTGGCCCCATGCTTATGGAACAGAAGGGTTCACGGAATAAATGGGCCTATTGTAAGCTTTCACTTGTTAAGATAATGAAATAGAGTAAGGATAGATAAGCAAATATATTAATGATATTCCTGTTCAAATTGCACACACCAGCTTCAATGAGACAATTACTGTAGTTCTTCATCATGTTAGAAAGTACAGGAATGCAAGAACTTACTGCTCATGGTCTCTTTTATATGTGTTGTAGATTACACAGTTATGCACAACTTTTGCCTAATGGAGTTTTGTGTCATTCGCTCTACAAGTCTATAATGTTCATCTGCTGTATACAAATAAAAAAGAGATACAAATATAAGTACTGTAATTGCTTACTTATAAATAGTCAATAAATGAAGTTTTTTTTAAAACAATGAGACAAGAATGTATTCATATAAGGAAATAGAATTTGTGAAGCGTATAAATATAATGAAACTATAGCAAACACTTGGTCAGTGATTAAAGAACAATTAGGGTTGGGACAAGGTGCCCAGTTTCATTTCAAATCGTTTAAGAGTCTCATATCTTCTTTTAGTGCACCATGGGTAGTGGTGGTGGGATGAAGAATGTTAACTTTGTCCCCTTTCAGTAAAGTGTTATGGAATACATTTTATGAGTGAGGCCCCGTCTACACTGCCATATCATCCAGTTTCAGAATGTAGATTAACTGCAGTTTTTGTGTGTGTCAGGAGCAACTTCAGAAACTGCAAATCACTTTTGGTGTGAGGGAATTGGCCGTCTGCAAGGACGTTGCCCAGGGGATGCCCAAATGTTTGATGTTTTACCATCCTCTGGGAGGCTTCTCTCATGTCCCCAAATGGGTAGCTGGAGCTGACAGAAGAAGCTCATCTGCTCTCCCAGATTTGAACTGCCGACCTGTTGGTCAGCAGTCCTGTCAGCCAAAGGTTTAACCCACTGCACCACCGGGGGCTCCAATTAACTGCAGTGAACTTGATTATATGGCAGTATAGACTCATATAATCCAGTTTAATGTAGGGTAATCCACCTGATATGAGTCTACAGTGACCGTTATAATCCAGTTCAAACTGCATTATATGGCAGTGTAGATGGGGCCTGAAAGTAGAGAATGTGTGAGAGAAATAGACAATGTGTATAACTGAATTCTAACTCAGGGGCATCTAGCCATCTAAGGCCAGGGCAGTGGCAATGGACTGGAGGAGAGTAGCCTTTATCTTTTTTTGGGCATAGGTATGATGGAGCTGAGTCTGTTTCTTCTTCCCTCCCTTTGAGGCCAGGACAGGGCCAGTTGGGATGGATGGAGGGCCTTTAGTCTACTTCTGATCCTAGGCATGATGGAGTTGTGCCTGGTATGCTGTTTCTTATCTCCCTTCAATGCCAGGGCAGTGGCAGTTGGGATGAATGGATTAATTAATATAAACACTAAATTTAAAAACAGTATGAAGTATCAGTAAATGTATAGACATTTCATGAAGATGTCCCTTTGAGAATATGAATGGGTGGTGTTTTCCTTCTTTCTTCCCCCTTAATCCTCAAAATGATTAGTAGTGAGAAGATCTAATATACACTGCCTGGGTTTTATTTATTTCATACATTTATATCCCATCCTTCTCACCCCCCAGGGCGGGATTCAGGGCGCCTTCACAACCAACGGTCATTAGATGCCAAAAACAAACAGTTATAAAACAATTACAATAAAAACAGATAATTAAAACATCATTTATTTAAAAAAATCATTTAAAACTTGCACAGGTCTAAGTCATAGTCCAGGATCCATTCATTAGATAAAGATAAATGTTTTCTCCTGACATTTAGTCCAGTCATGACTCTGGGGGTTGGCGCTCATCTCAGTTTCTAAGCCGAAGAGCTGGGATGTTTTTGAAGTGCTAGGTTGGCAGAAGCTGGAGCTGGAGTAAGTGGAACTTACTCCGCTCTCCGGATTCGAACTGCCAACCTTTTGGTTAGCAAGTTTGGCAGCTCAGTGGTTTAAACCACTGCACCACCGAGGGCTCCTGTCCATTCATTATCAGTCACACAATTCATTCTTATTGTTATTGTTGTGTTTGCTGCTCGAATGCCTGGTCCCACAGCCATGTTTTGAGTTCTATATATAACTCATCGCAACTGTATTTTGCAATCTTGAAAAGACCTTGCAAGATATGTTGAAAACAATGGAGTTTTCTGTGTTGATGATATTATCTCCACTATCCTGCAGTACTTCTCCTTCTTTCCTTTAGCTGCTGACCACAGCAAACAACAAAGAGTGGCTTTGATTGCAGAAGGATTTATCATTCACCCCATTCCAGTGACAGGGATTTGTGACATATTAAAGTCTGTGCTGTACATTTCAACACCTCTTCCTTGTAGATTTAAGCATACACACTCCGCTTTCATGTGAATGGAGTTTCATTAGAGGAATTCTGTGAGGGCTTGAGCAAAAGAATTTACCATCATTCACCAAGACATTAATGGTAAGCCATTTCCTGCAGGACTGAGGTCTTGCCACCTATGGAGGGATCAACAACATTTTGAAATACCAGCTTTAAAAAAAGAAAGAATGTAGCCATTTTGGTGCCCTCATATCCATCAACATAATTGTCCCTTCTTATCGTCATGCTCATTAGTACTGATTAGCCAACTTCTAAAGCAGTCCCCCTATAAATCACAGAAACCTTGATCTTGGTAGCTAAAATAAAATTAGCAGTAAGTGAATGCCACATTTTACTTGAGACTATTTGAAAATGATAATTAAATCTTATTCCTGTCAGATTTTTTTTTTTTAGCAATGTGATGTGCCTTTATTAGTCTATCTGAATTTAATATATTAACATCTTTAAATAACAATGTTGACTTGGGACAGAAAACAGGAATATTTATTTATTTATTTCTTCACCTTCCTAGATTGGAAGTAACACTGAAGCATGTTTTTTTTGGTGAAAGTCCATATATTCCCAAAGCTGGTAATATGTTTGAAGAATAATAACTGCTCACAAAACCATGCACACATTTGGAAAACATGCATGACTTAAAATATCTGGGTAAAATCGCTGCTTTCAAATGATGTGAGTATTGATGAGTAGGAAAATGCTTTTTCTTTAAAAAGAACATTTATTTGGGAAATAAATATTAGAATGTACAGAAAGCTTCACAAAGGAACAGGAAAATCTCACAATGCAATATGAAACTGGTAGGGAATGAGAACGGTAATGGAAACACGGGGGGGGGGGGCTGGTAGATGTTCACATCTGTAGGCAGAACTTTGCATCAATATTACAGAAAGAAAAATGCATCAATTTTGACTATATTAATAGATTACAAAAATGGCTGATCTGTTTTGTAATCTTTCACACGAAGACAACTTATTTGAAAAGGAAGCAGCATGGAACTGCCTTGAATAAAGGCAAATTATAATTAATTTCACATGTCAGTGCATCAAGTTCCTTTGGATACACAATTAAATCTCTAATTATGTTCACAATGTGCCACCACACATTCAGGGTGATATTGCTGGGTCCAGCATTTCCCATCTATATATATAAAAGAGTGATGGAATCAGGGCACCGGACAAAACAACAAAACTACAGGCTCCCCAACCTCGAAATTTGACAACACAACCCATCATCCACGGCCCTAGGTTGATACAACAAAAAGAAAAGAAAAATAAAGTCCTAATTACAGGGAGAGGAATAATAGTTTTTATCCAATTGCTCCCAGTTAGAAGGCTAAGCTCTGCCCACTTGGTCACCTAGCAACCTACTCAGCCCTGGGGACAGGCACAGTTAGGCCTCACTTATGCCTCTTCCACAGATTATCAGATTTTAACTGGATTATATGGCAGTGTAGACTCAAGGCCCTTCCACACAGCTATATAACCCATTTAGAATCTTATATTATCTGCTTTGAACTGGATTATCTTGACTCCACACTGCCATATAATCCACTTCAGTGTGCATTTTATCCAGCTGTGTAGAAGGGGCCTCATATAATCCAGTTCTAAGCAGATAATATAACATTATCAATCTACAGTACAGTCTCACTTATCCAACATAATCAGGCCGGCAGAACTTTGGATAAGTGAATATGTTGGATAATAGGAAGGGATTCAGGAAAAGCCGATTAAACATCAAATTAGGTCATCATTATACAAATTAAACACCAAAAAATCATGTTATACAACAAATTTGACAGAAAAAGTAGTTCCATGCGCAGTAATGCTATGTAGTAATTACTGTATTTACAAATTTACCACCAAAATATCATAATGAATTTAAAACACTGACTACAAAAACTTTGACTACTAAAAGGCAGACTGTGTTGGATAACTCGGGGCTATGTCTGTTTTTATTGTTGCTTTTATTGTTGTTTTTATTGTTTTTATTGTTATTTTAAAGCCAAGTGTATTGTTTTAATCTATTTCTGTAAACCGCTCCGAGCCAAACTGGGAGTAGCGGTATACAAGTTTAATAAATAAATAAATAAAATAAATAATCCAGAACATTGGATAAGCGAATGTTGGATAAGTGAGATTCTACTGTAATATGAAATAATTACTGTGATAGAATAATACAGAACAATATAATCTCTAAAACCAGGACAGTAAATAAAGAACAACACTCTGAAAGCAGGGAAATTGGAAATTCCACAAAGGAAACAATCAAGGCCAGCTAACATCTCTCAAGAAAGGATTCTTCCAGAAAGGAAGCTGAGAAGGGAGTGAAGCCATGTGTATTACCAAAGTTATTATTATTACTATCATTATTATTATTATTATTATTATTATTATTGTGTTGCTATGAACTGTGAAAATGAATATAATCTGGCTCCAAGTATTCAAAAACACTAAAATCTGAATATATAAAAATTACTGTGGTATAATAAAACAGAACAATACAATCTCTAAAATCAGAACACTAAATAAAGAACAACACTCTGAAAACAGGGGAATTCCACACAGGAAACAATCAGGGCCAGCTACCACCTCCCAACAAAGTATTCCCATCACCAAAGTCTGGCAAATCCTCTGTCTTCTGAGGGCCACAGACAGTAGACGCACATAAAATATCGCAAACACCACCACTCTGAAAACAAGGGAAGTCCAGACAGGAAACAATCAGGGCCAGCTAACACCTCCCAACAAAAAGTTCACTCAGGGAGGAAGCAGCCATGTAAAGCTGCATTACATGCTAATCATTTCCCCTAATTGCAGCATTCATACTTGCCACCAACTGATCAGAAATATTGCATATTCACAACCTTTATAATATTGCATATTCACAACCTTTAGGAAATAATATCCCAATTGCGCAGCGTGCTAAAGCGCTGAGCTGCCGAACTTCTGGACCGAAAGGCCACAGGTTTTAATTGGGAGAGCGGAGAGAGCCCCACTGTTAGCCACAGCTTCTGCCAACCCAGAAGTTCGAAAACATGCAAATGAGAGTAGATGAATAGGTACTGCTCCGGCGGGAAGGTAGCGGCGCTCCATACAGTCATGCCAGCCACATGACCTTGTAGGAGTCTATGGACAACGCCGGCTCCTTGGCTTAGAAATGGAGATGAGCACCAACCCCCAGAGTCAGACACGACTGGACTTAACGTCAGGGGAAAACCTTTACCCTTGACCTTAACTACCACCAATTCCTCAATACTTTATTTCCCATACCACCAGACTTCACCACAGCAATGCGTGGCCAGGCACAGCTAGTTTTATATAAAGGCCCTTCATGTTACCTTGCAAAGCTCAGTTATGTGTGATGCTATTTGTGATGTGTATGTGTTAAAATTCTTTCATATTTGGCAAACCAAACTATGTTGTTAGTTTAAATCATGGTTTCTCAAACTGTGCTACACGGAGCCCTTGGGGTTCCATTAGTGATAGTTTTTTGTTTTGTTTTTTGTGTCAGGAGCAACTTGAGTTGCTTCTGGAGTGAGAGAATTGGATGTCTGCAAGGACGTTGCCCAGGGGACGCCCGAATGTTTTGATGTTTTTACCATTCTTGTGGGAGCATTCTCTCATGTCCCCGCATGGAGCTGGAGCTGATAGAGGGAGCTCATCCGTGCTCTCCCCAGGTAGGATTAGAACCTGGCAGCCTTCAGGTCAGCAGCCCAACCTTCACATCACAAGGCTTTAATCCACTACTCCACCGGGGGCTCCAGGCAACTCATGCTACTCAAAGAAGCATTGTAGGCTCTTAGGAATTGTGGGAGTTGAAGTCCAAAACACCTGGAGGGCCAAAGTTTGCCCATGCCTGATACAGAGTAAACAAAATCTTTCCTAAATTTTTAGTAGTTTAAACAATGAATGTTAGGGTAATGGAGATCAAAAACAGAATTAATATAATATAATGTATGAAAAGGTTCCTTACCTACTCTCCTCACCACCCTCCTTTTTTATGATTTATTTGACATCTGTAAAATCTATTAAACTAATGTACTAAATTACTAACAATAACATGATAAAATCTTACCCCACCACCTCCTGTACTATACTTTACTATACATTATGGAAAAAATATTAATAAAAAATAAAGAATTACTAAATTAGTGATAGTGATAGTGAGGAGCTCCATGGCACCATGCTGCTTCCTGCGTTCCCCTCTTTTCACCACCTCCTCCTCATAAATATAGGGAAATTTAAGTCTGGAAGTACCGAAACAGCATCCGCATCAACACAGACCCTTTCTCCTACACCTTTCTCGCAACCCAGATCCCCTCCTGCCACCTTCTTTGCTTCCAAAGCCCTATTTCCCTCCCACCACTCAAGGAGCGCTTTGATTGTTCTTTTCCTGCATGGCAGAATGGAATTGGACTGGATGTCCCCTGGGGTTGCTCCTATTATTATTATTATTATTATTATTATTATTATTATTATTATTATTATTATTATAAAGGATGGATGGCTATATGTTAGGATGATGTGATTGTGCTTTTTTGCATGGAAGGAGGAGGTTGGACTGGATGGCTGCTGGGGTTGCTCCTATTAATTATTATTATTATTATTATTATTATTATTATTATTATTATTATTATTATTACAAAGGCTGGATGACCATCTGTTGGGGGTGCTTTGATTGTGCTTTTCTTGCATGGCAAAAAGAGGTTGAACTGGATGGCTTCTGGGATCTTCCACTGAAATACCGTTCAGTTTATGTTGGTTAAAGTTGCTCTTCAGGTTAAATACTTTATTGGTCTCTCCTTTTTTCTTGCACTACAAATTATATATGTGCACACACACATACACACACACACACACATACACACACACACACACACACACACACACATACACAATATATGTAATATATAATATAACATAATATATACACATTTCTTGGGGTTCGACAAGAAACCTTTGCATCAAAAAGGGCTCTGTGGCTGTAAAAGTTTGAGAACCCCTGGTCTAAATGAGTTTATTACCTTTAAATTCTGACTTGCAGGCAAAATGTGATAAGCTTTTCTTGATGGCAGTATCATGAAAGAATTATTATCTACTCAAATAAAACAGCAGATTGAAACTAATAACTTTTTATTAAAGAAAGGCTAATATGGAGGAAGACGATCCTTCAGGTACCTTTATCTAAAGACATAGTGATCATAAAACATTCATAGTCCACAACCTTCATGCACAGATTTAGGCTTATTTCTGAAAATTGAAGTACATGACAGGGATGTGAACATGATCTTTTAATGATACACTTATCTATATAGTGCTTCAGAGGGGGATAATTCACACCTGTTTACAACCCCTTTTGACTTGCTGCAGAGTGTGTGAATTGTCGAAACATATTTTTTTTAAAAGCAGTGAGGGATCTTCTAAAGCCTTAAAGCTTGAGAACTGTATTATGGCTAAAACTAGTACATGTTATGAAATTCTTCCTATTAAACAACTTACTTAGTTACCTAATGATAGATATATACAACTGTATACATGTAAAGAACACAAAATTATATTAACAATGAAGACATAGGAACATTGAAACAGTGAAAAAGAGACAATGATAATTTTAATTACGATTCATGGAAAATAACTATAATATTCACAAAGTACTGTGGATATACATAATGACTTTGATAATTAATAGTGTTTTATAATTTAAAAAGCCACAGGGAATGAAACGGTTTTGAATTCAAGCCACAGGTGAGATAACTAAACTTCTTTGAAAACTTTAATTCAACAGTATCCTGCTAGATTCAGTCTTTGAAGTTATTTTGTTTGAGAACAGTGCTTAAAGCCAACAAAATGTCCTGGAAGACTGAAATTCCCAGTTCTGTTGAGTTTTTGAATTTTCCCATTCAAATGTAAGAGTTGTGTTCATTTATGTTTTCCTAAAGGGATTATTAGTCTTTTGTTCTGTAATATAGAATCCATTCTGATTATGGCAAGCAATATTGCTGAAAGCTTTAATATATCACATTGCAAGAAAAACAAGTGAGAAATATGTTGATACTGTGGCTGGGCTTATTATTGGGCTGTCTGCTTAGATAAGGGGACAGAGTTTTTTATCTACATTTGCTGTGGATCTGGTTCTTGTCTCATTTTTCTGTTCCATATCTATCTGACAACTCAGGATGATGTTCTCTGAATCTGATAAACTGGATTCTAGACCATGAAACCTTGTGCCCTAGTAAATTTGTTAGCCTTTGAGGCAGCATAGACTTTTTAAAATCTTTGCTACAACAGATTAAACTGACCACCTCTCTGGAAAGTGTTTTTTCTCTCTAATGATATCAAGTGAAATAAAAATTCTATTTATAATTTTAAAATATCTAACTGACTAGATTATGCAGTTATGAAGTAATAAAATGCATGTGAGATCTAGCATCAGGTATGCATTAAATCTTGGTTCAGGATTGAGCATGCAGGAAGTCTCTTCCAACCACTGCAGAGATTCAGGGCAATCAGGATCATGAAAGTAAGGCAGCTAGTTACAAGACAGACTCTAAACAAGGCCTGGATTGTTTTCCCAGAAATAGTCTGCAACCAACTGAGAAGTTGAAGTAGTCCTGCAGAAAGGTGGTTCCCTCATGTTGTATCTCTTCACTAGAAAATGTGTTGAGCTTAAAGAAATCATGCTCTCCCCTGAAACAACTGTACTGAAGTGATGGGGCATCTCATTACTTCTAATAGTGTTCTGATTGGAGATGTAGCCTTTCAAGCTACAGATTTCTGGAGATGAGTTGGAGGGTGATTCTCCTACAGAGAAAGGGTATTTACCCTGCTATGGACATCTCCAACAGGACAGTTGTACTCACCTGAACACTTTCTCTTCTTTTTGGAAACTGAAAGACCTAATAAGATACAAGTAGACATCACTAATAAAAGGGTTGTTTGGCACATTTATCAACAGCAAACTGGTCTGTCCTATCATTCAAGGAAGACATTGTAACAGCATAGTCTAAGTATTTATTTACTTAGTATACATATGTTTTGCATTTCTGCAGGAAATATAAGTTTAAAAGAATAAAATCGAAGAGATACCAAAATATAAATATGTGAAAATGTTGGAAAACAGGGGAGTATAATTTTCGATGCCAAGTACATTCTGATGGCACATACATTTCACAATACATTCCCACATCCTAGTCCTATGTGTGGTGCTTTATACATACACTATGCTGTGTCCCACTTATCCTGTTTTTTGGATGTCAGTGCATTGTTTTGGATCAGGAAGAACTTAATTTCTCATATTATCCCCTGATCTCTCACTGTGGATATACTGGCTAAGGTTCCTCAGTGTTGCAGTTCAACAACATCTGGCAGGCCACATTTTACCAAATACAGGCAGTCCCCAAGTTACAAATATCTGTGGGTTGCTGTGAGTCTTTCGACCTGTATGGCCATGTTCCAGAAGCTTTCTCTCCTGATGTTTCACCCACATCTGTGGCAGGCATCCTCAGATGTGGGCGAAATGTCAGGAGAGAAAGTATCTGGAACATGGCTGTGTAGCCTGAAAGACTCACAGCAACCCAGTGATTCCGGCCATGAAAGCCTTCGACAATACATTACAAACATCCAATGTACAAATGTTACAAATGGGGATGAGACAACAGGAAGTGAGAGAAATCTACCCCTAGGAAGGGAAATTCACTCCTGTAAGGATTATCATGGGGAAAAGAGGTCTCAGCTGAAGCTTTCTCAATAAATCCTTGTTTCCACAATAAGCCAATTTTTCAAAATCCAATTATTACAGGGATAGAAAGTGGGGTTTAATCTTCTAAACAAAAGGCACAGACAGCAAAACAAACACCATGGAGGTGTTAACCTTTAAAAAGTCCCTGTTCTTACTCACATACAAATTCAACTTAAGAACAAACCCAAAGAACCTACCTTATTTGGGGACTGCCTGTATTGACATGGATACTTTTGTTGTTTAAGATGATATGCAACTCAGCATTGGCATGGCCACTGTTGCAACTGTGAAAAGAGACATCAATGATGAGCTATTCCCCAGTAATCAAAGGGAGAGTGATTTTTGTTCAATTGAATAAGTTAAATAAATTGGGCAAATTGTGAAGCTGAACTATTGCAGATGCTGCCTTGTTACACAATCTTTAAACACCAAATGTGCTGCATATATTGTTTGCATCTTTTTGATCAATCAACTAATTTTTCTATGTCTCTTGTGGGTGGGTATTCTTTATAATGGGGAAAGGCCCAAGTATTATGCTGAGAAATTTTATACAAATTTCAGGACTCTCAAAGGAAAACAAAATACTAATTGTCTCATTTTCATGCTAGAGACAAGCTATCTTGTAGAGATTAAACAACTCTCAACAGGCTGCCTTGACATGTCAAGCCACCCTGTCTACTTGTAAATCAGCAATTCAATCATGGCCCTGTAATCTACTTTTGAATATCTATCAATCATACATGAGCATGTGTACAAAAGTTTGACACAAAATAAAGAAGCCGTTTGTTTGTTGTCCATGCTATAGCTGTCTACAAGTGGTACTTTGAATTTATATTCTTATCTAATTAGTTAATAAAATTACTATTGTCTTTCTAATTTTACTAGTTTCTTCCTAGAAATTTATTAGAAACGTGGTAGCTATAATTTTATCATGGCAACAAAGTGTCCTTTTTCTAGAGTAGTCATCCTAAATGAGGGCATTCAGTGTAAAATATTGATAACAAATTAACATGGAAGCTTGGACTTTATAACTGCAAATATCTTGGGAATTTTTTCCTGCTTTAATTAGATGAGCTGCAATGGTGGAGAGATTCTTCTAGTTAAATAACATGGTTGAAGCTATGAAAATAATTGTCTGTTTAATAAGTAGTGTTCCGTGGTAACAAAAATTGACATAAACTAATGTCATCATGGTCTGGATCTATTTTTTAAAAAAACTCTCATCAGTCATGTCCTTTGTTTTACTGTTCCTCAATATATTTCTTGCTGCATCACCTCACACTGTCTCCCAAGGCACAACAGTAAGGAGTCATTGGTAAGGTTGAAAAAAAGTGAAGAAACAATAAAGAAACAGTATTTTCCATGTACATTTAAAACAAAGTTTTTTGATATTAAATAATCTAAGTATCAAGATCATGTTGTCTTTTATAAAAATAACGATACAATAGGAAATGGCAAAGCCAGAAGTCATTCTTAATTAATTAATTGTCACAAGATTATTGTCTCAAAATTGGGTTTTCTAGTTAATGAATTCACTAATTAGAGTTAATTAATAAATTGTAAACTTATAATTTGGATTTTATCATTAAATATGAAACAATGAAGTGGGTTGGGTGATGGCTAGAGTACAGATGGTCTGAGTCTTGGAATGAATGTGACTGAAAATCAGTAAATACTCTTCATTGTGTCTACTATGAAGCACTGACACTAAAGAAAGAATCCAGAAAGTAAAGAAAAATAAGGAAAATCAAAAAGATTCAATGCTAGAGAGAGGCCAAGCCAAGCCAAAAGTTAAAGCTGAGGGCGAGTGGTGGCAAGGCAATCAGAATGAAGCATCTCTCTCTTGAGCCAGGATGCAGTTGAGCAATGGAGGGACTCACCCCATTAAATAGACACAGATCGCACAAGACACATCATGGCTGTTTCTTCTACTCTGATTGGACCAACAGCTAGGGCTCACAGGGAAACCCCATGGGAGCATTCAGCAGCCTCTCCCTGCACCGCGTGATCCTGAATAGAGCAGAAGGTAGCTGCAACCGGCAGCTACATGGTCCGGCTCTGTCGGGAAAAAAAATTTGGTGGAGCCCTTGCCATTATGGGTGTTTGAAGACGCTAAAAAAAGTCAAAGACCCATAGAAAAATGCTCAAAACTAATCCATGCAGAAGCCTGGTCTCTAGTACACTGGTCAGATTTCAATTATTAAGGCCTGAGGATGTGGACAAAATGCTTGAATCTGTGGGGTACCAACAATAAGCTGATGACCTTCAGCTCCATTTTGCTTTGTCATCAATAAGCTTGGACTATGAAGGTTCTGATCAGTGTCTGCATGTTGTAATGTCCTGTACTGAAGTCCTTGAAAAAACTAGAAACTGCAGCTAGAACAAAATGCAGCAGTTCAATTGTTGAATAGAATATTACAACGACAGCATGTAACACCAATCTTAATGGCACTGGAGGCCAATATGATTCCAGACTGAATTCAAGGTGCTTGTAATATCATTTAAAGTCCTCATCACCTGAAAGACTGCCTCCCCCCCCCATATGTGCCTGCCTGAATGCTGTGTCAGGTCATGTGTGTCAGGTCATGGCAAAGAGCACCCCAACTGTGGAATGCTCTCCCCCTAAAGGCCTCACTGGCACCAAACTCTCTTGATATTTGGGTGCCAAGTTAAAACTCGCCTGCTCACCAACACCCTTGAACCTCATTAATTCAACCCAAAGACTATTTATATTTTTGAAAAAAATCTACATTTTTAAAATCCATTTTAGCTCACATGGTTTTGTATGTTTAAACTCATTTAAACTAATGTACTGTTTTTATCCTGATTTAATGCTATTGTAAGCTGTTCAAAAATTTCTTGTTACAGGGAAGAGTGTACATATTTTGATAATTCAATTAATTAAGCATAGGTTGTAAATTATTCACAGAAACTAACAGAGTTTTGCATCTACCTTAATATAACTTACATATTAATAAGAACTCAACTCCTTTTTGTCCTCACTGCATTAAAAGCAAAGCTTTAAACTTGTTATGTTGCATCAAGGGATGTGTTAGCAAGTTACAAAGATTTTACGTGAAGTATATGCCAGGTGTAGAAATGATTTTCTTTTAGCAACAGATGTTGAGTAAAGGGTTCTCAGATTGTTCCAAGTGCTTTGAGTTCATTTGAGCATTTGTTTAGTGATCTAAACCCAACGATACACCTGGAATAGCACAATTTGAGGTAATTATCAGCAAAAGGTCAGACTCATTTTGATATGTCTACTGTACATAATAAAAAAGGCTGGCTTTAGGCCATTGATTTACATATTGCTTTTATAGCTCAAATTAGTGGAAGCTGGGCTGGTAATTTTCCTAAGCGCCTTTTGAATTAGGTATGTGTATTGTGTTTTAAATTGCTAATCCTTTTTGTATGTGTGTTTTCTCATCTTTAATAACTCTCTAATAACATAAAAAGTCAAACATGAAAGCCTTGTTTTCATTCAATTGACAAGAAGGTACCTGAAAGGAGCAAAAAGCATTATTTCTTTATCAGAAGTCAAACTACAGAAGTACAATTTAAAAGTGCATATACATTTAGTTCCTTCCTTCCTTCCTACCTACCTACCTACCTACCTACCTACAAAAGGAATAGGGAAAAGCTTGTACAAATCCTTGTTCAAAATCCATGCCACGGAGTAACCAAACTTTCTTATTCACCTTTTGGGTGTTATTTCATTGTTCCATTTTGTTTTTTGTTTTTTGATGTGACAGAAGAATTATGCCTTGTTGGCTTCCATTAGCTTCTAAACCTTTTGTTCAAAGCGGTTCATGGTATGGGACTTTTCTTTAGTTATGAGCATCCATATCAACTGTGGTTTGAGAGCTGACATTTGTTTTTAGTTCTGCAGTAAAAACTACAATGATGATCAATTTAAGGTTATGGAAGAGATTCTTCCCTCTCTGCAAGTGAAACCTTGTTTATTTATGAAAATCTATGTCTAATGCATGTAACTTTCTTCTCTGCCCTGTCTGCTTTTGAATTGTTTTTATTTAGTGTAGTATGCCTCTAACATTTTATTGTTTGCTGGCCTTGAGGTCTGCACAGAAAGCACAAAAGTATTGTTAATGGACACATTTCATAAAAATACTACACTTATGAAAAAGATATAGACATGTCATCAACATATAAATGATGGTTGTGGGAGAAAGCTGCAGTCTTCATTAATCCCTCAGGATGTTTTCACATGCATTATTACTTTGTTTCAGAAAAAGAAACATATGTTATGTTATGTATGTCATAATACCCCTTACTAGTCAACATCTTCCTGCACAATCTCCCTATAGCCCTGGTCCAGATGGAAGGGCATACCCCCAAGATTGGCCCAAAGCATGTCCCTCTCTTGTTATTTGCCGGACAATGCAGCTCTACTATCCCTCTCTTGTGTGGGAGTAAAAATACCCCTGCTTTTTTTTGTTGACTTCTGTGAGACAAATGACCTCCAGGTGAACTATGATAAAACCAAGATCTTGGTTTTTGAGAAAACCTACAAAAAGCAAGCCTGGAAGGTCAAGGGCCACTATATTGAGCAAGTAAAACTTTTCAAATACTTAGGGCTTTGGTTTAGCAACAACTTGTCATAGTCCGCTCATTTAAAATACACACTGGCTCGGTCCCAATCAAGCACCAGTGTCATCAGGAGGTTCTACCACTCCAGGAGCAACCAATATATTCCCCCAGCCCTGCAAGTCTTCCAGGCAAAGGTGAGAGCACAAATACTCTATGGAGCCCCTATTTGGCTAACCCCAAATAACAGTGCCATTAGATCATTTCATTCAAAATGTCTGCATAAACTATATGGCGTTTCAAACTGTGTTTCGTATGCAACTTTATGTTTAGAATCTGGCCAGTGCTCTATAGAGGCCACCATTTGGTTGACCATCATAAAATTTTGGTTACATATCCACTTCCACAGCTCCAGTAACTCATTGACCCAACTCACCTTTAGCAAACTCCACCTCTCAAAAGGGTGCACCACAGTTGTAGCAAAGATCGGGAAACTGGGCTATGACAGTGACTCCTTGAACATGCTAACTTTCACTGAGACTTTTACCCTCATTAAAGAGACGTTGCTAGCAATGGACCACCAACAACTGCAGAGCTTGGCCAATAAATCCTGTTTGCCAACAAACATGGCAATTCCATTCACAAAGGGAAACCCAGCCTATTATATTGTATCGCTCACTAACCCCATATACAGGAGATCCTATATGCTGGCTAGATTCAATATTATGCCATCCGCCGCTTCATAGAGGAAGACTCAATGGCCTACCAAGTGACAAGAGGCTCTGTCCCTGCAGCTCAGGACAGCTCAGGACTCCATCCTACATCCTTCTCCACTGCCCACTCTACCAAGAACTAAGATCAAGATTGCTACTGTAAGTTATAGATTTTATGAAACACCAAACAGTCAGACAAAGTAATCATGCTTTTAAATTCCCAAGATTTTAACTGTTGCCTCACAGTGGCAAGGTTTCTGAATGGAGTCTGCAAGTTGAATGTATGACAAACATGAAGTTTTTTATTGTATAATATATATCACATTTTACACTGTCTTGTTATATATGCCAATAAAGGCTTATTAGATTGGATTGGTATGTTACAATAAACATGCTTATCTTTAATCCAATGTTCATTATGACATGCATAACATACTCAGATATTATGCTTTGTCATGTTGTGTTATGTAGATCCAGAAATGAAAGGTATCTTCTTATTTGACTGTGATGGCATTAAAGTTTGTAAGGGAAATACACGAAAAGTGTGAGGGATGGAAACATTCTTGCTATAACAAGGTTCTGATTTATTTCACATTTGCATGACAGATTACAGCCAAGTGTGCCATCTGTTGCCAGGGAAGAGGAGTTATTACTGTTTTCAGACTAGCCAGTTCTTGAAAGTATGTAGCATCTGGGACAATGTTGGTACTGGTCCGACTACTTTATTTACTCCAGTACTGTGGCTGGAAATGGCACTGATTGTCTTTGCTAGCTTGCACAAGGCTTTTGTTATCCTTCAGAAGCAGCTGCAGTAAATAGTGATACAGGCATTAAAAACTGGCATACTGAAAGCGTCTTTCGTTAAAGCATTGCTGGGCAGAATATCAAATACATTGTCTTCAGCACGGGTGGTATGTTCAGTGGCAGAGAAGAGAATGGCTATTCCAGACAGGGCTCATTAAAATTTTCTTGAAGGCCTTCCTGTCAACAAAGGGGATGTCCCTCACTTGGGGATGAAATTGATGGGTTCCATTTATTTCACTAAGAGAAATTACCCTGCAGGATTCAGTACATAGGCTAATGGACAGGTGAATCTGTCTCTACTTTGTTGAATTTGAAAGTCTTTTGTCAAGCTTGGCAGGCATTTCCTTTCAGCATCTTTCAGTTTTGCAAAGCAAAAGACTGAACGACTCTGGCTACAATCCCAAATGTATTTGTTTGGCTTTATGAGACTGATTTGAAAAAAAAATTGATTGATATATGCCAGGGAAATGATCAAATGTCTTCTAGTTTTATGTGAGTTATTGACGGGTTATTTGCCTAAGGGCCAGACAACTGTGAGGAGCTCTCCATACTATATCGTTTTCTGCTCACATGTATCATCTTATCTATGGGGTTGGGAAGATGATACAATGTTTGCTGTTGGTGGGGGATATAAAGTGTTATATGTTTATATCAGTTTAATATTACCAAATTGCTGTGGCTACATCCTAATGAATCCAAAAAGAGGTCTACCACATTGGCCTGAACTGCAGCACTACAGCCTTGTAGCACAGAATTCTAAGCATCTCACAAGAATTAATTCAATATTCCTTCAATGGTATCAGCTGTGTAATCTAGATAGTAGAGATGTGC
This sequence comes from Anolis carolinensis, assembly GCF_035594765.1. Classification (NCBI taxonomy): domain Eukaryota; kingdom Metazoa; phylum Chordata; class Lepidosauria; order Squamata; family Anolidae; genus Anolis; species Anolis carolinensis. Next base: position 72,767,209 of record NC_085845.1, read on the forward strand.
GATCAATGAAAAAATATTTTAAAACTTTCCCAGTGAACTCTGTTTTCTCCCTGCTATTTCCCACTCCTAATGGTGAGAGGCCATTAATTTCAAGACAAAAGACAGCCTTTTTGGCTTTGCTTTGCTTCCTTGCACTCAAAACAAAACTCACTTTTTGAGAGGCTTCTGAGATTTACAAAATTCAAACAAAAAGTATTGGGTAAGTTTCAGTTCTTAAGTTTTTGATGCGGACCATGCCCACGTGTCAGATATCGCATAGTAATTACAAATTTAGTGAATTTGATACAACTTATGATGACTAACGAAAAATGCACACCCCTAGTAGATAACTCATTCACAAATAAAGTAGCATCTTCAGGGTTCTCAGACATATCAACCTCTGTAACTATTCACAGGGACATGATTTAGTCAATGTTATAACTCCTTGTCCTGCATGTCCTATCATCTTTCTAGATTACCTAAGTATGACCTGGACTGGATTGATTTACGTTATCTGCTTATCTTACAATCACTTGTCTCTGGTGGCTTTCTGCTTGTAAGCATAAGACAGTCTACTCACCAAACATTTATAAGAAATAAGGGAATGTTGTGACTGGAATAGAGTGTATCTCCCATTGGCTCTTTATAAACTGTTTGGTGTATCCTGGTGTTTTATGGATCATCCATGCACATTCTTTCTGTAATTAAGAGTTATTTTATGATGAAATCTTCTCTTTCAAGGTCTTGTACTCTATAATGATGTAGTTCACTACACATACATAGAACTTACATAGAACAGAAATAGTTTGAGAAATTGTTGAGTAGAGGGCTGTGAAACATATAAATTCCCATTATAGCTTGTTATGTGTGTTCATTGCTGCCATAATGGTGTTTTTCATGGAGGGAAATAGTCATTAGAAGAAGCATTATATATTTAACAATAGCCCCTATGAAAGGATAAAAGTGATACATGGGCAGGAAGAGGAACCAAGATCATACGTGCTTCCATGCATATAGCAACTTATGTATAAGGGTAAACTCAAGCAAGCTAGCCACAGCCCTGATTCTGCAAGACCTGAGTAGTGTTGCACCCCTAGTCTGCATAGGCACCTCAAAACCACACTGGAGCCCCAGAATATAAGCAAGCAAACTTCCTCTCTTGGATAAGCAAAGTTACCACCTCTGACTCTGTCAAAGAAAGCAGCCCTTCTCAAGGAAAATTCAAGGTCTCTGTCAAGACCCAGGCTGCAGAGCACCAATAACCATACACAGAGGCCAGAATCTATCTAATATCTTTATTGAAGGAATATATAAAGTTAATAAAAACAAGTGTAGAAAATAGTCCAGAATTAGACCTTTCAGGAAAGGTCAGAATTAGTCCAAAAAAGCAATGTCCAATAAGAAATATTAAGGTCCAAAGTTGTAATCCAATAACCGAAACACTCACTTTGCCAAGCAAAGTGAGGGGAGATGACAAGGTCCTTTAGTCCATGAAACTTGAGCGAGGCTAGGAAATAACTTGATACTTGAAACAAGGCTTGAACGTGGAACAAGGTAACTAGGAACAAGAACAAGGTCCGTGGAATAACTTGGTAAAATCCGTGGTACAAGGCAAGGATTGGTCCTGGGAAACAAGGCAAAGTCCGTAGGTAAACAAAGGCTGGGAAGCAAGGCGAAGGCTGGATAGCAAGGCAAGGCTTGAGCGAGAGCGAGGCTTGAATCGGAGCGCGCTGTCCAGACACGACCCGCTCCGTAGGCTGACGAATTGACTCCGCCAAGTTACTACGCGGGTAAAACACCTAAATAGAGTCTAACTTTCCCGCCGAAGCAGTTCTCTGGGAATCAGAACCGAAAGCTAAACTCTGAGACCAGATGTGAGACTCCCCAAAGATTCTCACGAGAAGCAGTCTTAATTGGCCACATTCTTAGCTGCAATCCTCGCACTCCTGCGCGAAGCTGATTCCAAACTTCTCTGTTGTTTACAAAACTCCCGCCGCAAGAACACGGGAGAAGTAGGCTCTGGGCTTGTTTGACATACTTCTGGGAGACAACTTTCTTGCAGGTGCAAGGTTCCCAGATCTGCCTGGGAAAGATCTGGCTGAGAAGAATCCAGTTCAGACTGGGAAGGTAAAAAACCCAAGTTTTCATCTTCATCAGGAATTACAATGTCCTGAGCAGGACTACAAGGCCCATGGGTCATCACACTATCCCCCTCCTCAAGGCCCCTCCCAAACTGGGGCCCTCTCCCCGAGGCGCGAGGTCGCGGTTTGGTGGGATAGGTCTGATGAAAGCGACGGGTTAGATCAGGAGCATGGACTGTGGAGGCGTCTTCCCAAGAGCGTTCCTCAGGGCCAAAACCCACCCAGTCAATGAGATATTGTAGGCGGCGGCGGTGAAAGCGAGAATCCAAAATGTCCTCAACCTCGAACTCCTCCTCCCCATTCATCAAAACAGGAGGGGGGGCCGGTTGGTCTGTATCAGGTCGCACACCATCCGCCGGAAGGAGCAGGGAACGGTGAAACACTGGGTGAATGCGCATTGAACGCGGAAGTTGGAGTTTGAAAGTCACGGGGTTTAATTGCGCCACCACTGGATAGGGGCCAATGAAACGGGCATCTAACTTCCGGCAAGGGCGGTGGGAGGGCAGGAAGCGAGTGGACAGAAAAACCCGATCTCCTACCTTGATTTCGGGGCCCGGCTGGCGATGTTTGTCAGCGTGGCGTTTATAGTCCTCCTTGGCTTGGTCCAGTTGCTGGAGCAAAAGTTGTTGCACCGCTGTGAGTTCCTGCAGCCAATCCTCTGCTGCGGGAACTTCTGAAGTTTCAATGACAGGGGGGAAGAAACGTGGATGGAAGCCGTAGTTTGCAAAGAACGGCGTTTCTTTTGTAGAAGCTTGAACTCCATTGTTGTAGGCAAACTCAGACAGTGGTAACAGAGAAGCCCAATTGTCCTGTTGGTAGTTTACATAACAGCGAAGATACTGCTCCAAAGTGGCATTGGTGCGCTCCGTTTGCCCATCTGTTTGGGGATGATGAGCTGAAGATAAGCGAGAGTCTATGCCCAATAGTTTTTGTAGTGCCTTCCAAAAACGAGAGGTGAATTGAGATCCACGGTCTGTGACTAAACTCTTGGGCAATCCATGTAGTCTGAAAACATGTTGAAGAAATAGATCCGCAGTTTCTTTGGCCGTGGGGAGGCCTTCACAGGGAATGAAATGGGCTAACTTGGTGAAAAGGTCCACCACCACCAAGATCGTGGTGAATCCACAGGAAGGTGGTAGGTCAGTGATGAAATCCGCGGAAATTATTTCCCATGGGCGAGATGGGGTAGGAAGGGGGTGTAAAAGCCCTGAGGGCTTCTCCCTTCGTATCTTGGAGCGCTGGCATACTGGGCAGGTGTTGACATATTTTTCCACATCCTTGCGGATCTTGGGCCACCAAAAATCCCTTAGGATCAAATGCATAGTTTTAAATAGTCCGAAGTGTCCTGCTGGTTTGCAGTCATGACACAGACGAAGCGCTTTTTCCCTGCCCGGTCCGGGTGGGATATAAACATGATTTCTATAGCAGAGCAGCCCATCTTTAAGCGAAAAGGGAAAGTGCAGACCTTGGCGAAGTTGGTCCTGCGCCCAGGCATCTGCTTGCTGACTAGCCCTGATTTCTTGAGCACAGATGGGTCCTGGAGTAGGGGAAGTTGAACCAATGGGAATGGATTTGGTGTTCCCCACCGTGAGCGTGGCAAAGTTCTCGGGTTGTAGCAGTTGGGATTCAAAGGTCTCCTTGCGTCCTGCAGCGTATTCCGGTTTACGTGACAGGGCGTCTGCTTGCTTGGTTTGGGCTGGGGTCACATAATGGATCTGGAAGTTGAAACGTTCAAAGAATAAAGCCCAACGTTGCTGCCTCTGATTTAGTTTGCGGGCAGTTCTTAGATGTTCTAGATTACGATGATCAGTGTGGACTTCAATGGGAAATTTGGCCCCTTCTAGCCAATGTCTCCAAGTTTCAAAGGCTGCCTTTATGGCCAGTAGTTCTTTTTCCCAAATGGTGTAATTCCTCTCTGGTGTGGTTAGTTGACGAGAATAAAAGGCACAGGGGTGGAGGTGATCTCCCACCGGTTGTAAGAGTACAGCCCCAATTGCCACATCAGAGGCGTCCGCCTGCACCACAAAAGGGGTTCCAGGATTTGGGTGCTGTAGAATTGGCTGGGAGGTGAATAGTTTCTTTAGTTGCTGGAACCCTTTCTCTGCTTGATCAGTCCAGCGGAAAGGCTGCTTTCCACGGATGCAGCTAGTGATGGGGTCGGACCAGCGGGCAAAATCTGGAATGAACTTGCGGTAATAGTTCGCGAACCCCAAGAAACGCTGTACCTCTTTCTTGTTAGTTGGCGCCCGCCATTCCAATACTGCTGAAACCTTGGCTGGATCCATGGAAAGCCCTAGAGGCGAGATGCGGTAACCAAGGAAATCTACCTCTTGTAGATCAAAGGCGCATTTTTCCAGCTTGGCATAAAGTCCATGATCCCGCAATCGTTGTAACACCATTTTGACGTGGTTCTCATGTTCTGATTGTGATCTAGAAAACACCAAAAAATCGTCCAGGTAGATTATCAAGAACCTGTCTAGATAGTCCTGAAAAATGTCGTTGACAAAATGCTGGAACGTTGCGGGGGCTCCGCATAAACCGAAATTCATAACTCGGGACTCGAATAATCCGAATTTGGTCTGGAAGGCGGTCTTCCACTCGTCCCCTTCCCTGATGCGAACTAAGTTGTAAGCCCCCCGAAGATCCAGCTTGGTGTAAACCTTGGCTCCTCGAAGCCGATCTAGTAGATCCGAGATTAAGGGCAGGGGATAGCTGTTCCGCTTGGTGATATTGTTCAATGCTCTGTAGTCCACCACCAAGCGTAGTTCCCCTGACTTCTTCTTCACAAACATCACTGGGGAGGCGGCTGGGGATTGAGAGGGTCTGATGAATCCCTTGCGAAGGTTTGTCTCTAGGAATTCCCTGAGAGCTTCTTGCTCTGGTTCAGTCAGGGAGTAGAGATGCCCTCGCGGGATCGGGGCCCCCTCCACCAAGTCAATGGCACAGTCATAAGGTCTATGTGGGGGTAATTTTTCGGCTTCTTTCTCATTGAATACATCCCAATACTCGGAGTACTTCTTTGGCAAGGTGATGATGGGCTCGGTGTCTGTGGCGTGGCATACCTTGGCTACGAGGCAATGGTTTTGGCAGTACGGTGAAGCAAACTGCAGTTCTCTGTTGGACCAGGAGATGTTAGGGTCGTGGAGAGTCAGCCATGGAATTCCCAAAATCACAGGGAAATGGGGAACCTCGGTAACAAAGAAGGAAATCTCTTCCATATGTTCCCTTATCCACATCCTGGTGGGTTCCGACCACTGACTTACGGGGCCCGTCTTGAGGGGGCGGCCGTCTATGGCTTGCACCACACGGGCATTCTTGAAATCATGGTATTGTAATCCCAGAGAGTCGGCATACTCTCTATCGATGAAATTGTTGGTAGCTCCAGAGTCTATCATGGCGTGGATCATGACGGGTCCCCTTTTTGCTGACCATAATGTGACCACGAGAAGGAACAGGACCCCGGTTGGCGGCTCTTGGATGGATTTTTTGACCGGGTTGGCGAGCCTCTCTACACCCGGTCGTTGGCTTCCCCCGCCGGCTGTGTGCCAGTCGGCTCAGACGTCTTCGTCTCCGTGGAGGACGCCGCCGCAAGACGGGCGGCAGGCTTCCCTTTGGCTGGGCACTCTCTGGCGAAGTGGCCCCCGTTCCCGCAGTACCAGCAGAGGTTTAAGCGTTGACGACGGGCCTTCTCGGCGGCATCTAGTCTGGGACGCACATTGCCCAACTGCATCGGCACCTCCTCGCTCCCTCTGGGGTATGGGGTTGGCGGTGGGGGTCTCCAGACCGGACGTGGCTGAACGCTGGCGGGAGCGGGGGGTTTTGCCCCGGCTCTACCGCCCTGGCCTCGAACCCACTGTTTCCTGTTGGCAATCATGACTTCAGCCCGTAAACATTGATCAATGAGTGCCTCGAGGGTCTGGGGAGGATCCACCTTGGAGATTTCTTCCAGCATTTCAATGTTGAGACCCTCCCGGAATTGTCCCCTGAGGGCTACATCGTTCCAGCCGGTGTTGTGGGCCAGCACTCGGAACTCGGCTATATACTGAGACATAGGTCTGTCTCCTTGGAAAAGGCGACGGAGTTTGTGACCGGCTGCCTCCAAATTGTCCTCGATTCCCCAAGTCTCCTTGAGGTGGTCCAAGAAGCGTTGCGCTGATCTTAGGTGTGGAGAGGCTTGGTCGTACAGTGCCGTCGCCCAGCTGGCCGCTGGCCCGTCTAGAAGACTGTAAACCCATGCCACTTTGATGTCTTCTTGGGGAAACTCGGCAGCACGGGCCTCTAGATAAGCTTGACATTGGCGACGGAAGACATGAACCTTAGAAGCTTCTCCAGTAAACTTGGTTGGCAACGCCATGGCCGGAAGACGAATTCCGCGTTCCTTCAAACCCCTTATTTCTCCATCCTGTGCATTGAGCTTATCACGGATTCGGTCCACCTCCTCCTTGTCGATGGTGTAGGTAATCGGCTGGCCGCTCGGCCCAGGTACGACTCCGGTAGACATTCTGGCCGAGGTTAATTGGTGCTTAGGGTGGCGGAGTCAAACTGTCAAGACCCAGGCTGCAGAGCACCAATAACCATACACAGAGGCCAGAATCTATCTAATATCTTTATTGAAGGAATATATAAAGTTAATAAAAACAAGTGTAGAAAATAGTCCAGAATTAGACCTTTCAGGAAAGGTCAGAATTAGTCCAAAAAAGCAATGTCCAATAAGAAATATTAAGGTCCAAAGTTGTAATCCAATAACCGAAACACTCACTTTGCCAAGCAAAGTGAGGGGAGATGACAAGGTCCTTTAGTCCATGAAACTTGAGCGAGGCTAGGAAATAACTTGATACTTGAAACAAGGCTTGAACGTGGAACAAGGTAACTAGGAACAAGAACAAGGTCCGTGGAATAACTTGGTAAAATCCGTGGTACAAGGCAAGGATTGGTCCTGGGAAACAAGGCAAAGTCCGTAGGTAAACAAAGGCTGGGAAGCAAGGCGAAGGCTGGATAGCAAGGCAAGGCTTGAGCGAGAGCGAGGCTTGAATCGGAGCGCGCTGTCCAGACACGACCCGCTCCGTAGGCTGACGAATTGACTCCGCCAAGTTACTACGCGGGTAAAACACCTAAATAGAGTCTAACTTTCCCGCCGAAGCAGTTCTCTGGGAATCAGAACCGAAAGCTAAACTCTGAGACCAGATGTGAGACTCCCCAAAGATTCTCACGAGAAGCAGTCTTAATTGGCCACATTCTTAGCTGCAATCCTCGCACTCCTGCGCGAAGCTGATTCCAAACTTCTCTGTTGTTTACAAAACTCCCGCCGCAAGAACACGGGAGAAGTAGGCTCTGGGCTTGTTTGACATACTTCTGGGAGACAACTTTCTTGCAGGTGCAAGGTTCCCAGATCTGCCTGGGAAAGATCTGGCTGAGAAGAATCCAGTTCAGACTGGGAAGGTAAAAAACCCAAGTTTTCATCTTCATCAGGAATTACAATGTCCTGAGCAGGACTACAAGGCCCATGGGTCATCACAGTCTCTTCCTGTGAGAAGTCTGCTCATTATTTCATTTCAAAAGCAATCGTTTACTGCTTCTGACACACTCCCTTTTTTTCCTCTGCTGGAGTATCTCCTTCCTTCTGTCAAGCTCATTAGCCCTATCTGGCTTATCACTTCCAGAATCCGAACTAGAATGTCCATCTGGCACCAGGAGATCCGACCTTGACTCCTTTGAGGAATGCGGTTCAAGCTGTCTGCTTGAAAATATTATGTCTCTGGTCCCAGAATCCACTGGGACAAACTCTGGCTGCATATCTTAGGCCCAAACCCAGAGTCCTCTGACAAGGTAGGTGCAGGGACAATCACAGGCTGAACAGGCCCAACCTCAGGCTCACCTGATAGCTCAGATAGAGGCTAGGCTACAACTAGCAGGCTGTTGAGGTCTCCCATTTATGGGTTCATAATAAATCCAAGTTGAATTATGGAAGTTAACAACAATATCTTAAATACTAGTTGGCAATTGTTATCATTTATTTATTAGCTCCAATTTTTCAATTTAATCATGAGCACTGGAAATGTGGTTAATGCAAATAGATAAATGAAATAAACAGCAAAAGAACAGTTATTGGCTTTCAGTGATGTAAATAAAGAATTAGTGTAGATAGATTATTTAGGTATCAGACTGTCATTTTTATGAATAAAAATAATGGTGAAATATGAATATTTTTCATAGGTGGGGGAAGAAATGGCTGTTTCACTTTGTTTCACATATTGATATTTCTGATTATCCTAACATGAGGCTGATATCATCTCTTCTTGCTAGACAATCATTCTAGAATTTTACCTCAGTAGCATTTTATTACTAAATTGATTTCTAAGTCCATTTGAGGTGCATCCATTTCTACAACTACCATTCGTTCTGGCATGTTTTCATTTTTTGGCATCCTAGGATTTGTAGTTTGGTGAGCTTCCTAGCATTTGCTTCTAGTTAGCTCTAGAGAACTACGGTACTACTGTAAGTTTTACATACTGTATACAGTATGTAAATCTGGAAGGGTTGCTTCAAACAGGATTAATATGTAAAAGAAAATAATCCTTGTGGTGGTGATGGGAATTGTAAATGTTGTGTATGTGTATTTCCTAAAATATTTTTTTAAAAGAACAGAAAGTGAGAACTGCAGTACTAGAATTGACTATTAAGGAACTTTTAAGTTCCTCATCAAACTACAAATCCCAGTATGCATTGGATAATGACATTGAAGTTAAAACGGGATCAAAGTAGATATATACATATTGATTCAGTTTCTTCAATCAAAACATGTTTAACTATATTGGAGCTTGGAGAATGCTGTTTTGATATTGGACCTTCCAGTACTATCCTTTGATACAATGGGTAATGTGTTGTCCTTTATGAGTATATGTACTCTTTCAAGCTAGTCAGTTTGTTATGTTAATTCAGAAATAGGCCATGACAGCCTAAGTAAAATAAAAAGCAAAATAATTGCAACATTTATGAGAATACATACAACAGAAGTCTGAACCCTAAGCACAGTTGATTCTTCTGTGAATTTGAAAAAAGTAGATATGAACTGTCTTGGATTATTGCCAGAGAAGGGAGCTAGGTTCACTTCCCATATCTATTATATTGTTCCTAAGCCCATATAAAATCTTTAATTTACTTCAGTGGGGTGTTTAATGGCCCAAAGAACATAAAATGAGATTTAAATTTACATTATCACCACGTTACTATTCTCCTAATTCTCTCTCAGCACCATTATACATTGTGTAAGTATTCTGCATTCTTATACATGTATCTTTGAAGAAGAGTAGCTATTTGAGTCTAAGATGAGATGGTAAACTTTGGGCATTCTACACATTTTATATGCTGATTATTATAGTTAGAATTTCATAATATATCAGAGGAAAGGGAATTTAATAAAAGGGAGAGCAAGGGTGTCAGGTCCTCTCATCATCACTTTAATCACCCCCATCATTGCTCAAACTGTATCGATAACCCTCCTTTTCTCCCCACAACTGAGACTCAAGATAGATTAACACTCTACAGTTAAAAGATATGAACAGTTACCATTAAAATATAATTAAGCTATTAATAACCTTTAAAATAATTTAAACCAAACTATTATAAAAATAATAAAATTCAGTACAATTAAAAACAGTTCAGTGCTGTATTAAAAAGCCCTTTCATTAAAAAACATTCAGTTCTTACTTCTGCCACAAATTTTAAAGTTGACTTTGCAATAGGATTAAGAAGCCCAGTCCGTTGCCTGCAGTAATTATTTATTATTATTATTTACAGTATTTATATTCCGCCCTTCTCACCCCAAAGGGGACTCAGGGCGGATTACAATGAACACATATATGGCAAACATTCAATGCCAACAGACAAACAACATTCAGTTTTAGACAGACACAGAGGCATTTTAACATCTTTCCAGCTTCACGATTCCGGCCACAGGGGGAGCTGTTGCTTCACCGTCCATTGGTGGCTGTTCTTCCTCATTCTTTTCCTCATGTTTTGCTGGCAGTTTTATGGTGTTGTAGATTAGTTAAATTAGCCTCCCGCATAAAGCGTACCTAAATTTTCCCTACTTGACAGATGCAACTGTCTTTCGGGGCTGCATAGGTCAACAGCAAGCCGGGGCTATTTTTTTTAATAGTCAGAGGCTTAACCCGACCTGGACTTTGAACTCATGACCTCTCGGTCAGTAGTGATTTATAGCAGCTGGTTACTAGCCAGCTGCGCCACAGCCAACTATAAATCTGCTTTCTTCATTTCTTTCATGGGCTCCCTTCTTCTTTTCTACATTTGGGTCCTCACTGGATCCTAAAATCCAGGATTCCTCCATTTTTCATCCCTTGTTTGCAACATTCAGGCAAGTGAAATCACTCAGTTAAACTGAACTCTTTTTCCAGTATCTTGAATGCCACAAATATGAACATATTTCAAGACAACAAGATGCTTGTCTGTACTACACCGTTTACATCTGCTGCAGAGCAACCCCAAATCAAAGGCAATTTGTCTAGATCACTGGGAGTTTCTTCAACTCCCAGAAATCCTAACAGTTGGTAAACTGGTTAGGATTTCTGGGAGTTGTCAGCCAAAACACCTGTGGACCCACAGGTTGAGAACCACTGGGAGTTATCTACTCCACAGGAGGAGCCGACATCCCACCCACTGCTCCTTGCCACATATAGAGCTGCATCCAAACATCCATTGCAAATATCATAAAAGGGTCAGAAAAAAGAAAAGGAAATTGCCCTCTTCTTCTTGCTAGTCATGTGGGTAGCACAGTCCATCCTCTTTCCCAGCTGCTCATCATGGGGACAGCCAGTAGTCCATGCAGGCTGGGATTTTTAGGCTCATGTAGACAGACCCTGAGCATCTCCCACTGATTATTTTATAACACAGCACTACCAAAAGTTTGAGTCAATTACACTTCATTATTTTAATGTGATATTTACAGGGTGTGAAGTTGTGGAAGGAGATCATTTGTTAGATGTTTTAAAGGAGTGAGAAGGGAGGAAAACATACCCTGATTTATATGTTTAATTCTATTTTAATATTTATATGTTGTATATTTTAAATTGCATTGTTTTGTTATGTTGTAAGCTGCTTTGTGTCTCAATCAAGAGATAAAAGTGGATGATGATGATTCCCAGTTGTGTGGTAGGAGCACTCCACCTGATAGTCCATCTCTGCCAGATTTTTCTCTTAGAATCATATCCCCTAAGAATATGGGTAGAAAGCATGCTCCACACAATGATTGGTTTCAAAAATGATACCATGTAATGACAGCTACAGGGTTGTAACCATGTCATTAATACAATTCTTTTACTAAAATGCTTCAGTAAGCCCAAGAGGCAGATTTGATTTTAATAAAATGTTTCCATCCTGTCTTTTTCCCAATAAAGTGAAGTTCCCAAGGCAACTAGATTTTAAAAATATTGCAAATTGAAAATGTAATTAAACAAGAACTTAACATTTGCAGTAATTCAGTCTTTTAAGAAAGTAATGACTTTGAACTGAACCCAAAAACAAGCCCAAAGCATTGAACACTGGCACATGAATCATGTGTTCCAAAAAGCTGCTCTAAGAAATCTACTTCTAGCTCTCTTTGTTAGCTGAAAACGTCTAATCCTCTTCAAAGAGAATGGATCCTGTGCCATGATGGGCAATGACTTCCACGTCAGGAGTGTGGTGAATTTGCTCCAGGTTTTGTTTTAGTTAACTATATTAGGTGCTCTACACAACAGATTAAACAATGTATAAGTACTTGTGAAAACAATAGAAAGTCACCATCTAGGACAGTGGTTCTCAACCTGGGGTCCACAGATGTTTTTGGCCTTCAACTCCCAGAAATCCTAACAGCTGGTAAACTGGCTGGGATTTCTGGGAATTGTAGGCCAAAAACATCTGGGGACATCAGGTTGAGAACATTTCCTTCTCTAGATCTTATGGAACTGTTTCTCCTATCAGTTCTAACCTAAATAGTTAATGGTGAGAAAAATGAGCATTGTATTGCAGCAAATTTCTGGGCAGCACACTTAGAGAATTGGCAATATGCTTGTTGCTTATTTGTTGTTGAAGATAGGATGAGTCTTACAGCATTTGCCTGTTGTCATTTTCCTGAGGGAATACTACTGAGTATGAAGTCTTTTGGAATAGCAGGGCTTACTTTATCATAACAGTTTTGGTCCTCACTGGTGTTAATTGCTATACTTTCCTTTGAGTTTTCCTCTTCTACTGTAAAAGCTGTAGGCTTATCTCAAAACTTGAGAAAAATGGAAAAGTGCTTTCATTCATTAAGTAGCAGATTTAGTTTTTAATCTGCTATTTATTTTTTGCTTTATTTCATTCTTCAAGGCACCTAGCAGGGCTCAATGCTTTGTATTAAACAAAGTGCTCAAAGTAAGAGTATGTGATGACTCATGGGCCATGTAGTCCCGTTCATGGGCCATGTAGTCCCGTTCCTAGTGCTGTTGTGAATGATGAAGAGGAAAACTTGGGTTTTCCACCATTTCAGCCAGAAAAGGAACTATCCCAGCCAGAAATTGAGCCTTTGCACCTGCAGGAGGCTTGTCTTCCAGAAATCTGCCAAACAAGCCCTGAGTCGAGTTCTCCCCCTTTTTCGCGCCGTAATTATTATCTCCAGCAAAAAGGAGTACAACAAGCTAATCGCAGGAGTTTGAGAATTGCAGCAAAGCATTCAGATGATTAAGCCTGCTGCCATGAGAAATTTTAGGGAGTCATACATCTGGACACAGAGATTGACTTTCGTTTCTGATTCCCCAGAGAAGTGTTCTCTGGTGGGAAAACGAGGCCTATTTAGGTTCCTTGCTCCCGAAGGAATCTTGCGGAGTCAATTCGTCAGCTACCGGAGCAGCGTGTGTCGACAGCTACTCCTGCTTTCAAGCCTTTGTTCCTGTTCCAAGCCTTCGTTCTCAGCCTTGTTTTCTCCCCGGATCTTGCCTTGTTTCCCGGACCTCGCCAAGTAATTACCACGGATCTTGTTCTTGCTCCTCGTTACCTTGTTGCTTTGAATCAAGCTTTGTGTGCCAAGTATCAAGTTATTTCCTAGCCTTGCTCAAGTTCATGGACTAAAGGACCTTGTCATCTCCCCTCACTTGCTTGGCAAGTGAGTGTTTCGGTTATTGGATTACAACTTTGGACCTTAATATTTCATATTGGACATTGCTTTTTTGGACTAATTTTGACCTTTCCTGAAAGGTCTACTTCTGGACTATTTCCTATACTTGTTTTTATTAACTTTATATATTTCCTTAATAAAGATATTAGATAGAATCTGGCCTCTGTGTATGGTTATTGGTGCTCTGCAGCCTGGGTCGTGACAGAGTACACCTAAGTCTTTGATGGCACAGGGACTAGCATGTAACTATGACTAGTTTATTTCCGAAGCTGGTGATCAAGGAAGCATATTCTATCGCTATCTCTCCTGGGGCTCAAATTCAGCACTGCTAGAAATGGACAAAATAAACTCTTCAGTGTTGTGCTGGCTGTCTTAATAAATCTTTCCTACTTTAGAATAATGTTTACATCTGTTCCAATGTCCTTTCTTTCTCCATCTGCTGTTCCCATATAATTTATCTTTATAGAGTTTTCCTCTTTAGTTGTTACACAATATTCCAATCTGCTGTATTTATTCCAACATTTAACTATATTTACTATCCCTTCTGTTAACTTCATCCTTCCCACATCAGTTTTCTCAATATTCATGCCTTTCAAAAATCCAGCATCACATTTGTAGCAACATTTTTCATGTTCAAATTTAGGAGTATGGCATGTTCTGTTCACACTTAATTTCAACCATTTAAACTAAGGACTATGCTGCACCTTGCTATATTCCCTTGCTATATTTGTAAGCAAGAACACTGGAAATCAATGGTGTCCCTGGCTATGTGATCCCACAAGCCTGAAAAGCAATGCCTTCTTAATGAAATAGACTACTTATTCTGCAAAGGTATGCTATGATCCAGCAAGAACTATTCTTAACGAAATTGAAAGCTAGATAATTTTTTTTAATAATATGGAAAAAAATAACCCTGGAATTCACAGCTCTAAATAGCTGAGTGCTACCCAAAATTAAAACACTCACAAGAGAAGGAACGAGCAACAAAACCCTAACTCTTTCTCCAAACCCCTCTGTGGGAACAGCCAGACCAGGCCCCTTCACCCTCTCTCTCCCTCAAGACACGAGGCTTGCTTGATCTCCTTTTGCAGACCACCACCCTCTCCGTGCAAAACCCATCCCAGAATGGCTCATCCGGGCTACACAACGGGCTTTTATGGCAATCTTCCATGTAAAAATCAGAAATATTTATAAGAATTATGTGGCACCTTGAAGAGTAAAACTGTAGTTTTCATGGACTACAACCCACTTCTGATGTATGGCTTATTCTTCATATCTGCTGGAGTAGACTGTGGTAAATATCTAATCATCACAAAGAACACAAGATGATATGCAATGAATAGTACCGATTCTTGGGGTGCATCTATACCAGTGGTTCTCAACCTGGGGTCCCCAGATGGTTTTGGCCTTCAACTCCCAGAATTCCTAACAGCTGGTAAACTGGCTGGGATTTCTGGAAGTTTTGGGCCAAAACACCCGGGGACCCCAGGTTGAGAACCACCGATCTATACTGTTGAATTAATGCAGTTTGATATCATTTTAACTGCCATAGCATTGAAGCGATGCTCCTACGCCATCAACTCCGCTGGACTGGCCATGTTGTCCGAATGCCCGATCACCATCTCCCAAAGCAGTTGCTTTACTCTGAACTCAAGAACGGAAAACGTAATGTTGGTGGGCAGGAAAAGAGATTTAAAGATGGGCTTAAAACCAACCTTAAAAACTGTGGCATAGACACTGAGAACTGGGAAGCCCT
The DNA here is from genome assembly GCF_035594765.1 of Anolis carolinensis. NCBI lineage: Eukaryota > Metazoa > Chordata > Lepidosauria > Squamata > Anolidae > Anolis > Anolis carolinensis. The sequence continues at coordinate 72,782,234 of NC_085845.1, forward strand.
GGCCCTTGAGCACTCTAATTGGAGGTCAGCTGTGACCAGCAGTGCTGCGGAGTTCAAAGAGGCACAAATGGAGAGCTTAAGGGAGAAACGTGCCAAGAGGAAGGAGCGTCAAGCCAACCCTGACTGGGACCGCCTTCCACCTGGAAACCGATGTCCTCACTGTGGGAGAACATGTGGGTCAAGAATAGATCTCTTCAGCCACCTATGGACACACCCCCAAGACCCTATAACTGGAGGACCATCATCCTCAGCCTACGAGGGATCGCCTAAGGATCGCCTAAGGTAAGGCCATGCCTCAATCATGAGAGTTTTAGTTTCACAAGGTCTTTGGTTTACTTTGCCCAAAAGTACAGGTGCCTCATCAAACTATAAATCTAGGATTCCATAACACTGAATCATGGACATCAAAGTGACTCAAAACCGCATTAATTGTAAAGTGTATGTGCATCCTCAATTTCTCACATTATATCATAGCTTAACATGTAAATTCATCTATTCAGGCAATCATAATACCTTTGGATGAAGAAAGGGATTTCTTTTACGGGATAGGTTCATTGGCATGTGTTAAAGTATATTATACCTCTTCAATATTTCATTCACTTCTTGACATGTCAAATGGAATAAATTGTGGTTTTGTTTTCCCTTTTGCCTACAAGGTCTTGAAGCTAACCCTGAATTATTTATGTTGGCAGCTGTGGATGCAGTCCAGTGGCAACAGTCATGTTAGTATTCATCAGGCAGGAGGCAGATGGGAGTCTGGTAATTGGAAGGAAGCATTTTATATGGTGGTGAGCTACATAGCCACGGAAAACCACATGTGTTCCAGTATACAGAATGCAATTTAAAACAGCATGTGCATACATCAGCTTTGATTTCTGTTTAGGATAACTGTCAGATTTCTCATGGGATGAAACACAGCAGGGCTGATTACAAATATTTGAAAGATTTCTTTGTGGGGGAAATATTTACAAGTTTGAAAATAACATATTCACTGAAATGACATTTGCAGATAGGATTGAGAGATTTCACTTGGAAAGAGGTTAATTAGCATTTGCCTTCTTATTCTTGGAAGTGCTTCATTGCTTGGAGATATTTTAAGAGATTAGCTGACAGTTGCAGTTGGGTTTGTTGCCTCTGTGACCACCTAAGATTTGGAAAAACATAAGGGTGTGTCAACAAAATGGAAAATGGACCTGTTACGTTGCATCTGACAAAGATAGCTCTGGCCCCTTCCACACAGCTGAATAAAATCTCACATTTTCTGCTTTGAACTGGAATATATGGCAGTGTGGACTCAGATAATCCAATTCAAAGCAGATATTATGGTATTTTCTGCCTTGATATTCTGAATTATGGCTGTGTGGAAGGGCCCTCCATTCCACAAAAAGTGATGGAAAAATCACAAATCAAGTCTTTTTTCCTCCAAAGTAATTTTATTGCTGTGCTTAATATTTCCAGGGCATATAACTCAGGCATATAACTCAGAATATGAAGGCTGAAAATACCACAATATTTGCTTTGAACTGGGTTATCTGAGTCCACACTGCCATATATTCCAGTTCAAAGCAGAGACAAAGCTGCGAAAGCAGTTCCTATCACATGTTTTTTTCCCATTCTGAAAGCTAAATAAAATTGTGGTTTTAATAGTAGTGTATTGTACTAGTGACAAGTTAATGACAAGAATAACAGAATCCCCAATGGTATTCAAGAGGTCCTGAAAAGTTACTCTACTTTAAATAAGAAGATATGTGATCAGAATGATAGCTTTTTGATTACAAAGAAGACAACAGTGAGAGGGTAGGGAGTGTTAGGTAGGGCTTTCTTTCTTTTCTTATTTTTTTCTTTCTTCCTTGCTTTAATTTAATCTGTAAACACGTTTCTGTTTTAGCTTAGATAATGAAAATCTTTTTTTAACATCATAGAATTTTTTTGTATTTGATAGTTATTGAGGAATACAATGAAATAGGTGGTTAAATATATCCCTACTTAATATCCATTCTTTTATCCTTCCCCATTCCCCACACTTAATTAATAAAATATTTTAAAGAGATTGATCTCTCTTTATCATGCTATTTGCTAATTATTTAATATGAGTAGCAGTTTATGAATCACATTTTTTATAATTATATTTATTCTGCCCACCATTTTGCTGTTTATTCTTTCAGTCACCACAGTTTAAATGTGTCTATCTTTCTTTGCTCAGTCTTCCTTATGGTCCAGCTCTTGCATCCATAGGTTACTATGGGGAATACCATTACTTTAACTATGTGGACCTTTGTTGCCAGTGTGATGTCTCTACTCTTCATGATTTTATCAAGATTGGTCATTGCTCTCCTCCCAAGAAGTAAACGTCTTCTGATTTCTTGGCTATAGTCTGTGTCTGCAGTAATCTTCGTGCCTAGGAATACAAAGTCGGTCACTGATTCCACGTTTTCTCTCTCTATTTGCAAGTTATCAGTTAGTCTGGTTGTCATAATCTTGGTTTTCTTGATGTTTAACTACAACTCAGCTTTTGCACTTTCTTCTTTCACCCTGGTTATAAGGCTTTCATTCTAGTTATAAGACTGCCCACCACTGTCACTGCATTATCCCAGTTTTATTAGAGCAATATGATTTCTTAAACATGATCTCTCTAGTTATTCTGTATCTTTGTGCACAGTGTTTGCTTGCCATCCATAAAAATTATTCAGTTCACATCCTCCTAAGATGGATCTACATCGCCATATAATCCAGATTATCTGATTTGAACTGGATAATATGAGTCTGTATTGCCATTTAAACCAATTTAAGGCAGATAATCTGGATTTTATAAAGCAATGAAGATGGGGCCCTAGAATCATAGACTCATAGAATAATAGAGTTGGAAGAGACCACAAGAGCCATCCAGTACAACCCCCTGCCATGAAGGAGCACACAATCAAAGCACCCCCAACAAATGGCTATCTAGTCTCTGCTCACACTCTTAGGTAGCATAGTTCACTGCTGAAAAGCTTTGACCATCAGAGACAGCTCTTACCATCAGGAAGATACTAGTATTATTAATAATTGAATTCAAGCTGTAAATATAAACAAACACAATTATTTTCTTGCCTACTGAATTTAATGTTCATTAGATTTCCTTATTAGTTGAACATATGTATCCCCATCTTTTTAACTATGATTGCCATAAATGATCATTGGTTTAACTTAATCTCTACTAGCATATAAAACCTCATGTTGCGCTTATGGCCAGAAGGAGGCAGCTTGTGAGCTTTCACCCTCAGTTATACTCATAAGTAACAATAAGAGCAAAGAATCTCAGGATGGTGGTAGTGTAAATCTGCTTCTACTCCCAGTTGGAAATTGGATATATCAGGGTGGAAATAAGAAGAAACTCCAGTCTGATAGAAGCAGTTCCCAAGATGGAAATTACTAAATTTGAATCAACACTGAAAATGCAGAGTATTGTTTGGGATCACTTTGCTAACTTTAAACTGAGTTTGGATTTGCTGTCTCTTTCACCATAGGCTGAAAATTAGCAGGTATCAATTGCCAGAGCACAGCATCAGCAGACTGTATAGTTATATCTATTTTGGTTCCTATTAGTGTAATGTAGGGTGCATTTACACTAGGGCTATGTGATCAATGAAAGAAATGTTTCAAAACTCATTACAACATTAGGGAGCACCGGCGTTTCATTTCTAAAGTGTTTCTAAAGTATCGTTAGTGAAACGTTCTTTACTATTATGAGAGTAATGAAATTTCATTACTTTTTCATTGTAGTAATTGTGCTACACTTGGGGAAACTGATGGGCTTCGTGTCTGAAGAGATGACCAAGTGTCATGAATTTTGCTTATCCGATGAAGTCCTAAGGCAGTGAATATTAACTGTATTAACAGTATATTAGAGCTATATTAATATTGTCCAACCACTTTAAAAAAGACGGCTGAAAGCCTCACTTAATTCTGTGGAAGGGAGGTGTGGACAGTATCCTAACAGGGCTTTGTGTAATATAACTGGAGATTTACATAAATGGATGGTCCTTTTACAATAAATGTAAGGAGGCTTCCAAGATGGCCTTGCACAAGCATTTCCCCAGGCTTCCTAAAAAACATACATGCTTTGTGTCAATCTGGGCACCTTGGTTCTCTCAAATAAGTTCTTTGATCCATATTAGTCTGGAGACCTCCATTCCTTCTATAATCCTGTAGAATCATAATGATGTAATTTATACTATAGTGATATAGCATTAAGCTATGTTAACTCTCTATAGGACAAACTTCAGTTTATTTCATATCTTCACAAATGTAGTTGGTCTTCCACATTTGCAGAGTTAACATTTATGGATTTGATTATTTGTTGATTTGAATAATATGGTCTTTTTAGGAATCTCTAGGTCTTCCAGAGACTTGTCTGGCAGACATCTGGCAGATCTATAGATTCCTAGAGAAGTGTTCACTCAGTTAAAAGAAACATTTTTATTTACAGTTTTTCCACTTTTCCAGGGTTCCTAACCTTCACAAAAGTGAAGGGCCTACTGTATATTGAATATCTGTAAAATGTTCAAAACAGCAGTTTGTGCACATTTGCCATGTTTTGATTTCACCATAAAATACTAAACGTTTCCATTAGAACATGAAAGGATAAACAAAAAGCTCTAGACACTTTTGTTATTAAATTGAAGAATGTTCAGGGATTTTTATTTTAACATTGTTATGAATAGACATTTCTAATTTGGTTCACATCACTAGCTGAAGTAATACTTTTTAAGCACAAGTTAGTCTTCCTTGCCTTTTGATATTCCATTATGTAACAGACAGAGTTAAAGCTGACATTTAACTGACAGATTCTATGAAGCACAGAAAATATTCTGTGGCCCAATTTCCTACTAAATCACCAGCTTCCGAAACTGATATTCTCTGCTCCCTTTTCTTTCTTTTTCACCTGTAAGTACAGTAATAGTTTTGTAATGAAGGGTTCTGCTGGGTTTTCAATTCTGTATCAGGAACTGGAATTAATAAACCAATGGTATTCATTCAAGTTGGGGATGTTGCAAAGAGTATTCTATTCAGTGAGCATTTTGTAAAAAAATATTTAAAATCAATTTTTATTTCTTTGGACTTTCTTAGAATTCAGTGCTTTAGATACTTTGCTATCTAAGTTACAAACCAATACATTAATAAGATTTCACACCCTTAGCTGGTTTTGAGGTGTGGACAGTTAGATCAGACTACATCTGGTTTGATCAAGTGTCCACATTTCAAATACCCACTGCTAGAAGCAGTTCTCCAGCAGAGCCTTTTTGGCGACATTGCTTTTGCTGTTCACATTGTTGGGCACTCTGTTGTAACCTCACCAGGAGCACTGCATTTGGCAAAGCTCTGCCTGTCATGAGGCTTTAGGGCTTCAAGGGAGCAGCCTCCAAGCCTCATGACTTGTGCTCTTGTCCACTTTGGGAGATAGCTATGAGGAACTTTGGGTTAGTTGATTTTGTGGGGGTTTTATTCCTAGTATGTTTGGCTACATGGAGAGAGAAAGCGAGGGAGAGCAAGAGAGGGAAGTAGGCTGGAATGAGTATGAAGAAAATGATGCTTCTGGCTCTTCACTTTGTGCTTCCTTGTCACAACTTTGGTTTGCCTTGCTGTTATATTGGCCAACATACATTTTGTTGCCTGAAACGTTCTTCCTTGCCACAACTTTGTGCATCTACCACTTAAAGTTCACCTTTCTTTCTTTTATTGTTTCATGTGAATGTGCCTGTATACATTATGTGTTATTTATAAAGTATAATTTATTATTTAAAGACATGTAACAAAAAATGGGGAGGGGTTTTTGGGGTCCTGGAATGGATTAATTATTGGGAAAATTTGTTTTGAGTAGAGCATTTTGAGTTAAGACCTCAGTCACAGAACTAATTAAACACTTAAGTCAAGGTAACACTGTACTAAATATTGTTTCAGTAAGCGTAAGTACAGACTGAATACTGTCCTGAATCATATTAAATACATGGGGATACTACTACACTCCAACTATGGCTATCATTGCACCTGGCTGCTAATTTCAGTGTGACCTGAATCCTATCTGTCTTAGAAATGCTTTTCCTTCAGTTCATAACACATTATTCCTATCTTTTTTAAAGTGTCCCCTCTGACCTCTAGTTCCAACCTTTCTCTTGCATTCCCTCACATCAAAGCATTCTAATATGTGCTGTCTATTCTCATTCTCAAAGCCACTCCCAATCCATATGCAAATATGTACTGGTCTATCTTTCCACACAAACTACTAGAACTACTTACCATCTAAATAGACATTACAGTGCTACAAACCCACACCACATCACATTGTATGGTGTATTTTTTCAGATTAGGTTTTTTGTGGTTGCGTAAAGTCGATTTTGTGGACTCCTTCCCAGGCACAATCTCCAGGGATTTCTGAGTGGAGCAATGCAGCCAAATACTGTGGCATATTTGTCATATATCTGAGGTGAACTCAAGGTATCTGTATAAAGTAGGACCTACTTTTAAATTAAGCTTAAAATTGTTTTACCACATGACAATAGGTGGTTACTATTATTATTATTATTATTATTATCACAAAGACATAGTATGACACAGCAAACAAGATAGATATGCTGGATTTCATATTACAAAATCACAAGTCGAACACTTCCCAAGTGTCTAGGACTTTGTGATGTATTTTCAGATGATGCGTGCAGATCCCAGTAAGGTGGCCTTTTGCAGTTGGCAGATCATAATTTTGTCAATGTCTATTGTTTTCAAATGCCGGCTGAGATCTTTTGGCACAGCACCCAGTGTGCCGATCACCACCGGGACCACCTGTACTGGTTTCTGCCATAGTCTTTGAAGTTCAATCTTGAGGTCCTGATAGCGGCTGAGTTTTCCTGTTGTTTTTCATCAATTCGACTGTCGCCTGGTATGGCGACATCAATAATCCAAACGTTTTTTCTTTTCCACAACTGTGATGTCTGGTGTGTTGTGTTCCAGAATTTTGTCAGTCTGGATTCAGAAGTCCCACAGTATCTTTGCGTGCTCATTCTCCAATACTTTTGCAGATTTGTGATCCCACAAGGAAAGATTTTAATCCAAAATGTACTCATTTTTTTATCTTAATGGGTACCTTATTGAGGTTTGAATATGAGTAAGGCCTCTTTCTCTTATAAGAATCATGAGTGTCACAATAAAGTAATAATAGTAAAATAGTAGCTGACAAGGTTTTTGGTTACAAAATGTGCTGGCTATGTATATTATAAAACATATTCCATTCTAGTTTGGAGAATACAATTTCAAAATACAAAATATATTTGATTCATATTCCATCTTGGATTTAAATAATTTGTAAGGCTAATATGAGATAGATGGGAACCTCCCTACAGCAACAGCACCTAGAGCAGTGGTGGTGAACCTATGGCATATGTGTCAGAAGAGGCGTGCAGTGCTCTCTCTCTCCTGACATGACTGCCATCACCCACCTTTTGTTTGCCATCCTGGCTGATGGGAATCATTTGTTGACCAGGTGGAATAGCAGTGAATAGGCTTGCAGCCTTAAAATCTGGGTGTTTTCTGCTTACTGAAATTCTGATTCTGATTTCTGAATCCTTGTTTGGTGAGCTGAAATACAATGGAATAGGTTTGCTGCTTGGAAGGCTGGGTAGTTGCGTTGTAGGGAAATGTTTTTTTAGCCAATTTTAATTTTACTGAATAGCCTTGCTGTTTGAAAGACTGACTGCTTTCTATATAGGGGCATCCTTTCTTGGGTAGGTTGAATGAGACGGAGTAGCCTCATGGCTTGAAACCCTGAGGGTGTACTATCAAGGGGAAATGTTGCTTGGTTAGGTTGAACAGCAGTGAATAGCCTTGCTGTTTGGAAGGCTGGTTGCTTTCTGCCTGGGGGAATCTTTTGTTGGGAGGTGTTAGCTGGCCCTGGTTGTTTCCTGTCTGGTATTCCCATTTTCAGAGTGTTGTATTACATTTGTTGCCTGAGAGTACAGGCAGGCGGCTCCTTTTTCCAATCCCTGGAAGAGAGAGATGCCCAGGCAGCTGAGGTTGGGAAGGTAGGGCCATCATCTGAAGAGGGGAAAAGAGGAAGGAGAGGGTGCAAGGAGCCAAGGCCCTGCTCCCGGGTGGCCCTGCCTAGGACTTCACAGCCTTAGGCCGCAGTTTGACTCTCCAGGCCTGGCCCATGTGACAGGCCTGGGCCCTCGCCGGCTGTTCAGGGCCTTCAGGACACTGCGGGGGGGGGGTCTCTTGCTGGCCTTGCGGCCACCCCTGCCTCTGCCTCTGCAGGCCTCCATTTCAAACAAAAACAAAAACATTGCGGCCTCGCTGCCTCCCTCCTTGGGAACGCGGTGCTTCCCGGCCTTGAGGCCACCCCTTCAGGCCTGTATGTCAAAAAGAAAATAAATAGTTAAAACAAAACTTGCGGCCTCCCTCCAGCCTGGCGGGAGGCAGAGGTGGGTCTTCGGGGGGAAGGTTCGGGCACCGCCTCTCTCGTGGCCGGGGGCGCCCTGAGGCTGTGGGGCACGGAGGAGGCTGTGGTGGTCTTCGCGGGGGGGGGGGGCGGCGGCAGGGTCGTCTTTCTGGAACACCCCCCCCCCGCCTTCGGCTCTACAGGCCTTAACATCCAAAAAAGAAAGAAAGAAACCTTGGGGCCTCACAGCCTCACTCCAGCTGGTGGGATGCTGAGGTGGCTCTTCAGGGGGGCCTCCCTCCAGCCTGTGGCTCATGGAGGAGGCCGCAGTGGCTCTTCGCAAGGAGGGGGCAGCGGGCCCGCCTTTCTGGAAGCCCCCCCACCTTTGACTCTGCAGGCCTTAACGTTCAAAAAAAACAAAAAAACCTTGGGGCCTCGCGGCCTCCATCCGGCTGGCAGGAGGCTGAGGTGGCTCTTCGGGGGGGGGGCTCCCTCCGGCCTGTAGTGTATGGAGGAGGCCGTGGTGGCTCTTCGCAGGGGGGGGGGTTGTTGCACGCCTGCTTGGGCCCAGCTGCGGCCTGACAATTCTTACTCCGCGGCCCTCCTCTTCAGCGGGCATTCCAGGCCCCGCTGCATGGAGGCCCCTCCTCCGACCACCATGGGGCCTTCTGGCCAGGCTCACGGCTGGGTTTTTAAGGCCCCGTGGAAGGTCTTGACGTGATTTTTTGTTGTATCAACCTAGAGGCGTAGATGATGGGTTGTGTTGTCAAATTTCGAGGTTGAGGGGCCTTTAGTTTTGTTGTTTTGCTCGGTGCCGCGATTCATCACTTTTTTATATATTTAGATAAGTGAAAATGCTTCTGCTGGGCCATATCTCACTAAGTTTAGTGTATCATATAAAAACTCTTGGAATTTGCCCACTGTTGCTTAGAGATTCTCAAATGAAAACTCAATGTCCACCTTGCATTCTATATAATGTTGGGTAGTAACCCTGTCATCTTTTTATTGTAACCACCTTCTACCATGCTTGGACAAGGTGTCTTCTAGCATAGTGAAATGACAGTGCTGTATTGCTATATCAGGTGCTTCTGATGCTGCTATTCCCAACTGTTATATCAGGAATGTATACTGCTGTGCTTTCACAATAATCCATGTATTTCACATGTTGGTGGTCTTTAGACAAGAATTCAGCCAAAGGCCACTGCACAAACCTGGAAATTCATTTAAATTAGATTTTCAGATTCCTGTTTGGTTGCATTCTGAGAAGGTACTGGGTAAGTTGACCTCTGGAATAAAGGTTGCCACTTGCTTCCTCTCCACAGAGGTTTATGAGAAAGTCAAAGAAAGAACTCCATTTTCCACACATTAATATATCAGCAGACCCAATGGGAAACTGAAAGCTAAGTTATAGCTTCTGCCATCCACCATCTCCACTTTCTCAGTATGTCTCCAATTATGTCTACCAGCATTCTGGGGAAAGAAGGCAGCAGACAGCTGTATTCTCAGCTGGCATTTACACCATATCTACTAATATACAACAGTGTAATAATTAGGAAAGAAAAGGAAACTATTTACCTAATCCTATGTGCTGATACCATGGTGGTCTCAAGGGCTAACAGTGAAACACAGGCATATTGAGACACCATTCAGCTAAGATGTGACTTGGTGTGATAAGACAGCAATCAAACACAAGTGATGCTGCATAGACACATTTTTCTTGCTTCTCATTTTCATGTTTATATGAGGATCAAATGTTCATTGTTAAATTGACTGAGCAGCATTACTTCTGCTACAGTAGAGTAATTCAGCACTACTGCAGGAATTTCACCTAGGCTGACCTGTAAAGTTCCTGCATCTTCCCTCTTTTCTGTATGCTCTATCTCTCATTTTTCATCCATCCCCAAGGATACTTTTTCCAATCTCATTAAATCTGCTTAAGGCAGATCTTACTGTGACAGAAACAAACACTCCATTTTGGATATGAGATGGACAGTGAAGATGTTGGATGTGATGCTTTAATGGACCCAGGATGATTGTTAAATTCTGTTCTGCTAAATAAATGGGGGGAGATCCAGGATGGAGAAAAACTGAAAATGAAAAATAAGCTTGCAGAAAATATACACAGTATGCAAAGAAATACATATGGTTTTTTTTAACGGGGACACATTTTTCACAGATTTTTTTGAGGGGGTAGATGGGATGGAGGAATACATTTTCTGATGTTTGCAAACTCATGCAAATACAAGCCAAAATGAACATGTAGCAATAGAAATGAGAAATTCAGAGAATCTTCCATTCACAAATTTGTCCATTGCTGCAGAAGAAGTAGGTGGTTCTGAGATCTGTGAGTTAATGAATCCTCTCTGGTTTTTATTCTTAGTCTAATGTTAAAAGAACCATAAAATGTGGTAATGTGTTTTGGGGGCCCCTTCCACACAACTGAATAAAATCCAACATTATCTGCTTTGAAGTGGAATATATGGTAGTGTGGACTCAGATAATCCAATTCAAAGCAGATATTGTGGGATTTTCTGCCTTGATATTCTGGATGATACAGCTGTGTGGAAGGGCCCAGGGATAAGAGTTAACCCTTAGTGCAACTTTATGAATGCCAAGCTAAAACATGAACTGGATTCACTATCCCTGACAACAGCGACCCTGAGTAGTAACATGTTCTCTTGCTCTACATCAGCTACTTTTAGGTCCTTTGAAAAGAAAGAGTACATTTGGAAAACAAAAAGCATTTCCAACATATAACACATAGTGCAGTTGAATAATGAGGATTCAAACAAACAAAAATGTTTAGAAAGGAACTGATGGTATTATAGCTCCACAGTGGAAAGACAATGAATTATGCTTGCTGTAATACCGAAAAAGAAATAAAATGAGACCTAGACTTGGTAACTCAAAGTTATGAGTTGAATCTAAATTGCTAGGATTTAGTCCAGGATTTTATCTCTCCAAAGAATAGAGGCTGGTTTCAGGGTAAATTGAGACTCAAAGAGACTACAGAAATCCACTGGGTCTTAAATCATTTCACCCAACTTTAAAGAAGAAAACTGGCAAAGGATATTAAAAGAAAAAAAATAGGGTTAATTTTATTGTCTGCAAATCATTCCAATATAGGGAGAAAAGGCCTCAGTCACCCAAAGGGAGTTTGCACAAAACTGGAGGGTTTTAGAGAGGGTGACTTTAAAAATCTAGAGATAATGGACTTTTCAAATATGAAAAGAATGTAGAAATCCATAGAGTCTAGATTATGAGATAATTCCATGCTCCTCTTAACATTCAGTGAAAGACAATCTTAAAAGCTATTCAGGTACTTAACATACTTGATAAATTTCTTTTGGGTACAGTCAGGTAAAGTTCATTGAGATTGCAGTGGGTTTTGGCTCCTGAGAGGAATATTCACATTTTGAAATTTTGAAGAAAAGAGGATATAAAATCAAACTTGCTTATAGGAATACAGTATGCAAAATAGATACAATAGATACCAGAATATGTTATCAGTGGGGAGGAGAAGTGAATAATAGGAGTTTGAAGCTGAATATTTCATACAATGCAGGAAAAATGCAGATTTTGAATAATGGTATGTATTTTTTCCTTGGAATCCTGGTGTTTTCACAAATAACTTTTAATGCTTTCATTGTGATTTTATAATATTATCTGAACTGTTGGATGGAATTACAGTCTGAACATTCTCAGTGGTGCTTTCATCTGTTATTTATTGTTGGTTGCTTTTTTCTTAACTTACCATAACTTTTACATAAAATACAAAGTCTTGATCTTTGAATGTGTGGCACTGGTCATTGTTTTCTTTGTTTCAATTGTTTCTTTTTCTTGACCCCCTTCAAATTGTTATATTTCCTTTCCAAAACCAAAGAGAAAAGTGTATATAAACAAATGCAAAAATTTGAAATATAGCCTTGTGATTCTCTCATTCCTCTTAACCTGTTGCACCTGAAGGTATTTACATACCCAGCACTTTACTTCTCCTTCAAACTCTGTGAAAATATGGAAAGTGTTCATCATAGGATTAGTCATTTTTGAATGCATGCTGAGACTGTGATTGTATGGCATGGATTATAATTAAATATGTTAAATACAGGGTAACTGTAAATGCTCTCACTAAGTGGTAGTGCTAATAGCAGTATCTTGCTTACAGTCATTTTCCTCCATTTATCTCCCTTTCCCTTTCAGTGGGATAATAGCATTGGAAAACAATATTTAAGATCAAGGCATTTATTGTCCTTTTATAGACAATTGTTCCAATAACTGCTTGGTAGTTCTGGCCTCATGGAGTGAAAATTGTATACCTCAGTGCTTGTTCTGGCTGTGGCTGTAATGAAGTCTCTGTAGTAATCTAATTGTATTGACTTAGCAGAAAAGTGGAATTCTCATTGACAGCATAAAGCCACGCAAATTGTAGTGTCAGAAGACGTATGCGGACAACAGCCCTGTTGACACAGATGCCAAAAGTGTTCTTCCTTATTCTAAGAAAGGATAGTTGAAAAAAACACACAGTCCTTTGCATCAAGTCTATCTATGGGTAAACAGGAGACAATTCTGCTGACAACCTGCTGTATTAATTTTCTATTTTTTTTCTGAAGTAACTCCTCAAGTCTTCTCACCAAAGTCTCTGTTGAAGAATATGCGTTGGAAGTCATGTGCATTGTCAAGGATTCTGGGATACAGTCTAAAACAGGATCTTTTCACACTAATTATTGTTTCTTATTCCACTTTAACCTGTAGATCAGGGAGAAATATTGCAAATTAGCAGCCTAAAACTAATCCGTTGTAAAATTCTTCAGAATACACTTTTGGGTACCATGGAGGACTGCTGCATGAGTGAGAGGAAAAGAAAGTCCAGCTTTTACTGCTGCTGGTTATGAAAGAGCACCTTTGGCTCTTAGGTCAGGATTCTATAGGCTGTAGATTAAAAATGATGATTTTAAAGGAAGGAAGAACTGAGAATACAACCTCTCCATTTTTTAGCAGAAAATATCTACACTTAAAGCTATACTGTAATACAGAAATCTGGCAGCAAATGATAAGGAAAGACTCCATCCATCTTGTCACTTCAGCCAAAGGCTTCTGGGCAACAGTTTTCTTTGAGTCCTGGGAAATCTAACTGGGAAGAGTGGTATATGCAGTCCTGCAGAAGAAGAGATTGTATCCATTAGTCTGAAGGCTGTGATCTTGTTGGGAGGGTGAAATAAGTTATCCTCTGTGTATGCGAGTGGCATGAACATCGGAATAGCTGGCAAGCTATTCTGACTTTAAGAAGAGTACTGGACTTGATTGTGCCTCTGCACTGTGTGAAATCTCAATTTGCAAAATGCAAGGGCATGAAATTTTTTAAATAGATGTACACTTTGGAAAACATTCCTCTAATCTTTTCACCTTTGTTTTGTTGATAATTTTCTCAAAAAAAGCAAAATGCCTTTTGTGCAGATGTGAGTAACTTAGACCATCTAGTGGACTTGTGTTGCTGTTGTTGCTACATGCTTTCAGGTAGAGTCTGACTTATAGCAAGCCTATCACAAGAGATTTTTTACATGGTTTTACTCAGAGGAGCTTTGCCATTATGTTTCTCTTAGACTTAGAGGCTATGACTTGACCAAGATCATCCAGTGGGTTTCCATGATTGAGCAGGGATTTGAACCTGGTTTCCTCAAATTTTAGTTCAATACTCAAATTGTTACACCTCACTGGTTCCTGGTCGGCTGCATAAGTCCTATCAATTGGACATAAATCAACCAGAGTGAATTCCTACTTAATTCAGCTGGAAAACTGGGCAGCACCCCTTCAAAAATCAATATGGGATAATCATTAGAAACAGACAGAAAATTAATTTGAAGCGGTATGAATATAATGATATACTTTTCTCAGATGATGCTCAGATGGTTGAGTATTAGCATGCTTTATTCCAGTTTCACTAGCTGTTCAAAAGCTTGCACATCTGCTGATCAGCCTAGCTGATCTCCTTCTAACTTCTTTCTCCCTTCGATGTTCCGAAAACATAGCCACCTCTTTTCCTTCTACTTCCTCACCATTTAACCCCAAATCGCCAAGTGTTGCTTCTTCATCCACCTGTCCTCCTTCTCCCTCAGAATCAGAAGAGCAATCCACAACAGTATCAGTAGCCAGTAAATTATTTTCAATATATTGGAGACAATAGACAATGCCAACAATGGAAGAATGGCAAATGAAGCTCATGGAACTCTCTGAAATTGAAATGCTGTCCAGACAGCTACAGAATCAGGATGCAAATACTTTCAAAAAGGACTAGGAGCTGTTAACAATATACTTGGAAAAGCTAAACATAACACTGACTGTCTCCTAAAATTGACTAAAATACATTGAACTGACAAAGGACTCAAGCTGAACAATTGATGGAAGGAATCTTCCAACATTATTGAGAACACAAGGTGGAGCTGCCTCTACCTATGAACATCTAGGGTAAAGTGAACCCATGTAAAAATGAAATTTAAAAAATCATAACATTCAGCAAATAAATAGGAGCAGGTCAATACATATTACAGTAGAGTGGGAGTAACCTTTTTGCAACACTTAAAAAGAACATCAAGCAAACAATAATAGTTAAAGCACAGTTTATGTTAGGACCTCTTCACATGGTCCAAAAATTGGCAGTGGCAATGGGTTTATTGCCCTTTCTCCACAAAGCCCCCTGGCTCCCAAAACTCTCAGTAAAAGTATTTCCGGGTCAGCTCCATGGTGGAACTGTTGCAAAACCCTGCAGCCACCATTAAGAAAGATGGGTTGAGTAGGCTTACTGAGGTTTCCCGCCCTGTGATGAGGTAGGGGGGAAGCCAGGACAGTGCAGGGTGCAGGGCGACAGGTCCTTACACAACCCTGGGCAGGTGCTGCCAGGATCACTGGGATCCGTGGTGATATTTGCCGATTCCAGCAACACGTGTGAAGATGTCCTTAGTTACGGTTCCATTCATCTCCCACTGTCCTCCAAGTATCATTTCAGTAAGGACAAACCTCTCTAGTCAATTGTTAAAATTTAGTTGGGCCTAATAGGCAACACATGTCTTCTGCTAACTGCAATCACTTCTTCAAAGTATACTCAGTATAATGGGACCTCTTTTTCTCACTCTGCAGTTGTCTCAGATACTTATTCTCAATGCATTTACTGCTTCCCTCTTATCTCATGAAGAATATGTTTAATTTCTTCGTGTCTAGTTCCACTCCAGCTGTTCTATCTCTGAGGGATGTAAACATATCTCAGTTTCTGTTTTGTTGAATTTCTCTCTAATCTTCTTTTGTATTGTGTTGCAGGCCCTTGTGATTTTTCCCATGTAGTTTTCTACAATTGCAATGCATTTCCTCCTAAATTATGCAATTTCATCTTAATTAAAATATGAATTGAATAGATTTCTAATCCATCCCTGATTGGTGGGGGATGACATAGGCTATGCCAAAATATAGATTTAAACTAAGGAGAATATTCTTTTGCTCCTTTCCCAAGGTAATTCAAACTTCATTTCCCTCTTCACTTAGAAAGATTCTAGAGTTCATCTATAGGAGACTAAACTATGGCTGAGGACCTAGAATATACATTGGCTTGGATATCATTATCAGTTTCAAAAATATGACATAGCTAGACATATTTAAGTCATTTGGTTTTGAAAGAGTTTCTGTGATAATTCTTTTAGTCTGTTCAATGCAGTCTCTCTTGAACAAACCAATACATATAATATAATATGTCAATGTGTGACTTGTTATACATTCTACATGTACCCGTACATTAACACACACATATTAAAATTGAAAAACCCAATCTGTTATTGTGCTTACCTGAAAAATGACACCATTTTAATATATAACATATGTATTTATGAGTCTTCTGCTTGAGAAATGAAGACTAGAGGGTAGCTATGCACCATCAGCTGCACTGTGTGATATGGATTACCCTACATATGGTGGGTTGCCAGACAGACAAACTGTACAAAGAAGAAAATGTGAAATCATGTCTCATCTGTAAGTTTAATTAAAGCCCCATGCTGTACAAACCAGAAGAAGGGTGGCTGACTTGCTGGCATGTGGGAGAGAATAAAGAGGTGCCCACAGCATGCGCTACCTAGCTAGAGGGCATGTTACTGTCAGTGGGAGAAAAGGGAGCCAGCTGGTTCTGGTAAATTACCTGTCTACCATTTTGAAAGAGTTCTTCTGAGTTCCTATGGTTGGTTAACAGTTAGGTTTTTTTCCCCTTCTGCCTGCCCCCGTTCTATTTTCTGATTCACTGTAAATGCTGATGTGGACACATTAAACTTAATAATGTATTTTAAAGGTTTCTCCCTCAGCTATTTTGATGGCTTTCACAGCTTGCATCATTCAGTGTCTCCATGCTAGCACAAATAATCATTTGATCTAAGTACCCATGGAGGTAGAATCGTGTGTTCTAGTTCCCAATATCAGCTTTGTATTGAGAAGGAATTATCTGGGAACGGGCAGATAAAAGGAACTTTAGCCAGCTTATCAGCTGGTGGATACAGATGAGCATTTACCGCAATGTGTATTGAATTGCTTGGATGGCTGGCCATCTGTATCATTCTGTCAAAAAGTAAGGAGATTTTGAAAATCACATATTAAGGACTACAGTTCAGCAGTTAGTTCAGGAAAAACACCTAATATTCTCCACATATTTTGAATGGCAATTCTCATCATCGCTGATCAATGGCTTGTGAGGGCTGTAGTTAAAAACATTCAAGATCACCAGACTGTAGAAGACACCTAACTATAGAATACTATTTATTAGTAATGTCCATGGTACTTCCTATTTGACATGTTACATGCTGTTGTTATTGCTGAGAATGATTGTAGGAAGCCTCATTTGGATACATGATTTAGAAAGTTGAAGTTGCTTTATTACTGAGTTCAGTTGTGTGAGTTATTTTTGTTTTCACCATCTCATAGAAATGACTAGTATAAGGGAAACATAGCCAATACTGGTAAATTTTAGAACAATCTTCCCCTAACCCAGCTTTCTCTGAAAGTTTTGAACTACAAATTTCATCACCCCACAACACAGGGAAGGACAATTTGCCATCAGTTGTCAGTCCCTGGGATCCCTATATAACATGCTAGACTAAATTGTTCATTACCACTGATGTTTGTTTGGCCAAATATGTCCCAATTTTAATTCTGTAAAATGTTGGAAAGTACAGCACTTCTTGATAAACACGTTATGTGAGCAGTTTTAAGCTGTCCTGTTTGAGAATTTAAACAAACAAATAAAACAAATAACTATTTGACAACATGCTGATGTTTCTTGATAGCTAAACAATAGTGGAATGCTTTTACAATTAATAGTATCTTTGGGTCCAATTAAGTTGGGATACATTATTTGGGCAAATAAATATCTAGGCAGCATCAAAATAATATTTTGAACAAAGCAAAGTAAATTATCATATTATTATGCAGTGTATAATCACATATTGACTTTATAATTTCATACAGTGGCTTCTGTTGTGTAGTACAAGCCACATGGAAACATGGAATAACACAACAGCACGCTAAGTGGATTGAAGAAATATAGATGTTTCTAACTATAAGCCCTTCTACATTGTCATATAATCCATCATATCAAGTCAGATAATCCACATTATCTGCTTTGAACTGGATTATCTGAGTCTGCACTGTCAGATAATCCACTTCAAAGCAGATCATCTGGATTTTATACAGCTGTGTAGAAGGGGCTATATTTCTTGTCTCAATTCTAGATACCATAGAAAGTCAACAATTCTAAAATCTTTGAGAGAAAATTTAAGTAAATAATGTGAAGCTGCCTGATTATTAACTGAAACAGTTGGCAGCATGTTTAAGGTTATTCATAAATGAAGAATAGGGAAGGAAAAATATTAAATATTAAAATGTACAAAAATGGTAAAAGCTCCATACTTATGAGTATTAGGAAGGTGATAAGAGGAATCCTGGGTTGACTGGAATCAGGACTAATTTTGGGCAAAATTTACATGCAGTTGTTTTATGTAGAAAACAGCATTTTCTGCACGGAAAACAGCATTTGTTCTACAAAAAATAGTATTTCTAGGCAGAAATATTATTTACTGCATGAAAAAAAACTGGTTTCTGCGCAGAAAATATTGTAACTGGAGATTGATTTTGTGAAAAAATGATACATTTGCATAGAATGTACTATTTTCTGTAAAGGAAACAGCGTTTTCTACTCATATATTTTATTTTCTATGGATAAAATGCTGTTTCCTCTGAAGAAAATAGTTTTCTGTTTGAAACCACTACATGCACACTTTGCACAGAATTGTCCCAAATAGTAAATTGACTTCGAAAAAAAGTGTGGTTTTTAAACCTCCTCTCATTGGGAAGACAATTACTAAAATGACGTGTTGCATCCTTCATGAAGAAACTTAGTGAGGAATTACATCCCTCTCAACCATCTTTTCCGGGTTAAACATTCCCAGATCCCTAAACTGCTCCTCATAGGGTTTGTCTTCCAGACCTTTTGTCATTTTGGCCACCCTTCCCTGGACATGTTTCTTCTTGAATTGTAATGCCCAAAAACGTATTCCAAGTGAAGCATGACCAAAGCAATGTATTACTTCTCTTAATCTCAATCAATTACTTCCCTTGATCTAGATCAGGGGTCCTCAAACATTTTAAGCAGAGGGCCTGTCCACAATCCTTTAGACTGTTGAGGGGCTGAATTATCATTTGGAAAAAAATGAACAAATTCCTATGCACACTGCACATGTCTTATTTGTAAGACATAAAAAACAACAACAACAATGAAAGAACAATGCAATATTTAAAAATAAAAACAATTTTAACCAACATAAACCTATCAGGATTTCAATAGGAAGTGTGGGCCTGCTTCTTGCCAATGAGATAGTCAAGTTAATTAGGATTCTTGTTGTGTGCCTTCAAGTCATTTCAGACTTTGGGTGAGCCTAAGTCTAAAACTGAGGGTGGGGGACAGATATATGACCTTGGATGGCCGCATCTGGCCCACAGGCTTTAGTTTGGGGATCCCTGATCTAGATTATTAAACTATATAATAACTTTCCTACTTTTCTATTTGTAGTCAGCCTGAGGTTCCTGGGCTACTGTTAGTGAAAGTGAGCCATGGATAAGGTGATTATGTACTTACATATTATAACTATTTAACCTTCTAAGATAACTTCTACTGTACAGTAAGGCTTTGTGTACTGCCCTCATCCCTTCCCAGTTTGTACTTGTTATATTCTATATTTCCCAGAGATAATGCCTTAGTCATGTTTAGTGCCATATTGCTCTATGCTCCATGATAATTAAATACATCCTGCTTCAGACATTGGTCTGAAGCAAATAGAATATAGATGGGCTTCCCTGCCATGAAGGAATTCATTCAATGGGTCTAACCCTGTAGGGGTTAGAAACTGGATGTTAACCTATATTTCCTGTTTTGGTAGCATTATTTAGAGGTTAGGCAAATGATTGCTACATATTAGCAGTAGTCCACATTAGCACTTTGGCAAGACAGAAGCACTATATTGTTAATTTTCAACTGAAGATACCATTTCTGATCCCAAAGGTCAAAGACATTAATTTTATCACATTTTATTAATGAAGGAAATTGTTCTAAAACAACATCAAGCTTTTCAGTTCTGTCAGCAATTAATGTTGAGTCTTTTTTTGCAACAAGAAATATGCAGGTGTGTGCATACTGAATGGTTCATAAATTTCTTTTAGAATAAAAGGATTTAGAAATGAAAGGATACCATAAAAGTTAATCCTGAAATCATTAAAGCAATTTTTGCTAAATACCAGAAGATTAGCAATCTAGTGAATACATGTGCCCTGACATTCTCAGTTATTAACTTTCTAAATTGCCATATATTGAGACTAGTTTAAAATGAAGACTGGAATTACTTTAATTGAGAATCATGAACTATTTCCCCCCTCAACATTTTCTCCAAGTCATTTGTTTTTACCCTCCTGAGTCTAGAGGAAAGTGAGAAGTCCAGTATATGAAAGCATTACTTGTTTGCTTCCGTTTTCTACTGCCAGTAGTATTAACCTTTATCCAGAGCCAGTTTTGAGCAATGTAAATGTTAGGGAATAGCCAAGGGTACAGTGGGATTTGAAGAAACTGACCTCAAACTAAGCTTGGAATAAAGTTCTTTAGTGTGATATATATACAGGTGACATCAGTTTATTACTGAAAATTGTAAAACCTCATGTCTGAACTCTCTCCAGTAACATACAAATCACTCCTAGTATTCACGTCAGTTGGAATAGATATCTGAGATAATGTAGCCTACATCTTGCAGGTTCCAATAGGTCTCCACACGTACTGTAGAAATCTATACATATATGATCTCCTGCCACATATATAACTCAAGCTTCTCCTTGTGATAGTGATAACTCATTGGCTCCTATTATGCCTTCAATTTTTGTAGCATCCCCAACTGATTTCACTCTTGGAAGCATGATATCAAGGTGGCTCTGGCTGACTGTAATTGTGACCATTAAAACATGCCCCATTTCTTTCTGGCACTGGCCATCACATCTGCTGATATTAGAATGGGGTGCCAAACAAGCAGAGAGAAGGAGGGCATTGCTCTACCTCCTCCTTGCTATTCATGCAAGTTTCTCTTTCTGATATCAAGAGATACAACAGGTGATGGCCAGATGCTCTCAAGAAGCTCTGTAAGTGACAGGGAGCAATAGCAACAACACAGGGACAAGGGGGTGGGCTATACCAGCTCAACATTGACCTCGGATTCAGTAGATATAGGCTGGATTAGGTGAATGCAGAGGAGAAACACCCTAGAATAACTTGCCCAATGTAGACATGGTCTCTGATTCTGCTCATCTATGTGTGTACTCATAGAGTGCATCTTGAAACATGCCATTTTATGTGTGTTGGTACCAGATCAACGCTGGAGCAGATACAAAATAACACAACCTTGACCTGTGTTACTTGACCCACATTATCTGAAGTTTCTAGATAATCTATAGCTTTCCCAAAGCTATGGCTTATCCAGTGATTTCAGGGCCATTGGGGAAATGGCACAGTTAATTATACACCATTCCACTTTCCCCAGGTTCATGCAATCTAGGGAAAGGGAATGGCACCTACTTTGTCCCTCTCTAAAATATCTAAAATATCTTCATGGTGTCCACTGGGCACCAAAGTGGCGTTGTTTGCATCTCAAAAGTCAAGACTGTATTACAACTGGAATGATGATATTCAATGCCTGGAATTATGATATCCCCAGCACACTGGACTTCATCATGCACTACACCTGGAATGATGATATCCAGCACCTAGAATGATGACATGCCCAGTAGAGTGGATATCGTCATTGAGACACCAACAAGTGCCTCATACAATTTTGATGTTTTATGGACACTGCTAAGGTAAATTAGAGGGGGGCAAGGTATGGACGTTGGGTGAGCAGAGGTAAACTGGTTTTATCACAACTCACTAATGCAGCCATCATGTACCTACCACTGATGCTGATCTGGAGTTGCCCACATCATATCAGCATCGCTTTAACTGCCCTGTGAAAATATACTCTTCGGTTCTTGTGATGCTCCTTCTTCATATTTAATGTTATTAGGACTGGTTATATAATCATTTACCACAATAATATCTCTTAGTCATCTATATATTGTACTCTGACATAAGCATCTCCTTGTCCTCTCAGTGAGTTGTATTTGGTACTTTATACTGTGGCTGCTCTTGTATAAAGGTTGTAAATTTTCACTTATTCCATTCTCATATATGAGAATGGAAAAGAAACATTTTTTTTACTGCTTAATGAAACTACAATAGTTCTTGAACGTTTCCCCAAATCATATGTTTAATTTTAATTGTAGAAATTGTGTGCCCAAAAGGTATTTTGTTCAAGAATGAATTTTGTACAAAAACCAAACAATATCCATGGATTCAAGCATCTATGACTTAAAAATTTCAAGATACTTGATTTGCCATGACAAGCACCATTTTACAGCATCATTTTATATATAGTGGAATTTGAACATTCATGAATTTTGGTATCCACACAGGATCTGGGAATCAAACCCCACTGGTCACCAAGAACACACTGATGTGTGTTTACACTGCAGATATATGTATTTATATCTACTTAGAAGGGGGGGGGGAACATTACATTCATCAGATAACTGTATGGAATTGTTTGCAGTCTTTTTAAAGCTTTGATTTCTTTGTTAGCAAATAAACGGATTCATAACTAAATCCAGAGAGACAATTCAAGAGAAGGAAAAAGAGAATTTTCTTCGAGAGTATCTTAGTCAAAGTTCAGTTATATAAAAAGAGGGTATTTCAATTGAGTTGTGAGAAAAATACTTAATGTTTGCATCTTTTCTTGTTCATTTTTCCCCTAGATGACACGAGAACAGTATATATTGGCAACACAGCAAAACAATCTGCCAAGAACAGAAAATCCTCAATTTTATCCAGTAGGAATTTATGGTTGGAGGAAGCGGTGCCTATACTTCTTTGTCCTTTTACTCTTGGTGACCATGATAGTTAACCTAGCCATGACGATATGGATTCTAAAAGTAATGAACTTCACAGTGGTAAGTAGTATCAAGGTGTTTACTTTTTCTTCATATGTACATGTCAAAGAGTTTGGGTAGTGATCTTTTGATAGTACATTTCAGGGAACTCTATTGTTTCATTGGGAAACTACTTTTTCTAGCTTTTTTAAAACTTGAAAGTGAAAATGGGACAAAAAACATGGGGCAATCAGAAATTCACACCACAATTCAGTGATCTGGTCCTATATATTGTAATAGTTGAACTGTTAAAGATAGTACTGTTTTAGTATAATTTTGTGGTTACTTTTCATTCATAATAAACAGTAGTAATGTTTTCAGCCTAGCTTCAGCAGTAACACATGCACAAAGTGAATATATTTCTATTTTTTTCTATGCATGCTTACTATATATGCTAATTTAACTGCTAGAAACCATAATGACTCGTTGGAATAAGTCCAATTGCCAACAGAATCCTGGACAGAACTTTGTGGTAGGGAGTTGCAATGCCAATCTGAATGACTTTGATGCAGGCATCTAGAGGTTTTGTGATGCTGTTATCTCTTTTCTCCAGCCATGCCTCCAGAGCAACACTGATATGGAGACATTTCAGCAAAGGATGACAGTCCACCAGGGTGTTGACTGTAGCCCAATTGACAAACAGTGGCAAAGCTAGTAGTTGAAGAAAGATCCTCTCCCACCCTAGAGGGGCCTCTAGAATTTATCACAGTGTCAGAACCCTGGCTGCTGGGCACCAATAACCTTACACGGAGGCCAGTCTCTATGTAATATCTTCATTAAAGAAATATATAAAAGCAATAAAAACAAGTGAAGAATATAGTTCAGAAACAGACCTTTCAAAAGAGGTCAAATATAGTCCAAAAATATATTGTCCAATAAATGATATTAGAATTCAAAGTTTTAATCCACTTGACCGAAACACACACTCTTGCCAAACAATAGTGTGGGGAAATGTCAGAGTCTTAGAAATCCAATGAAGCTTGACAACAAGGCTGGAAATAAACTTGATTCTTGACTAGGTCCGTGACTAGAAACAAGGCAAAACGTGAAGCATGGAACAGGGTCCGTGGTTAAACTGCAAGGCAAGGCAAGGCTCAAAAACTTGATCCGGGAAGCAAGGAACTGGGGTTACGAAGTCCACACACGATCTCTCTCCTGAAGCTGATCAATTGACTCCGCAAAGAATCTCTCGCGCCAAACCCCTATATTGGGTCTCGTTTTCCAGCCAACAATCTCTTTCCCTAGAGAACGAGAAGTGAAACCCACTCTGTCCAGATGCATGACTCCTTAGAATTTCCCAAGGGAAGCAGACCTAATCAGCCAGTTGTTTGGCAGCGATTCTTAAGCTTCTCCGATTAGCTTCTCTAACTCCTCTGTCTCTAGAATAAGATTCCTTCCTGGGAAACGGAGGGGAGTACTGCCCAAGGCCTGGTTTACTGAATTCTTGAGGGCAAACATCAACATCCGGCAGGTGAAGGGACTCCGGCTCTTGTTGAACCGGTGAAAACCCCATGTTTTCCTCTTCATCTGCCACGATAGTACCAGGAACAGGACTACAAGGCCCATGAGGCATCACACACAGCAAAATTCTTCCCAGAACATTTTTTTAAAAAAACAAAACGTTTTTACAACTTAAAGTGCTTTTCCCTTTCTAATTCCCTTTCTCCTTTGCCCATGAACTTTAAAAAAGTCAGTTAAACTCTTCAGCTCCTAATACAAATACTGGACCTTCACAAGTCCTGTTATTTTCTGCCTGAGATAGAAAGGTGTGTGAAGCATAGTGTTACGTTAGACCCCATTTTCCTGGTCTCTGCATATTCCAGTGGTTTTGAATCCTGTAAAGCCAGTGGTGAATCATGTGAATTCCATGGTCCAATATGGAATTTGGGCACAATGAAATGAGTTCATCAAAATTTTGCTCAGAGAATTGAAAAAATTAGCTAATTGTCAGTTGCTAAGGGTACTGAGCTAGTAAGGAGGAATGTTGGTGCTTGTATGGAACAAGAATGAAACTAGTAGGCACATCTATGATGACCACTTAGGTCAGTGTGAAACCAATATTGCAGGAAGGGATTTCACTGTCATAATTTACATGTGAAATTCTGGGACAGCTTTGAGTCCTGGATGGTGCTTATACCACTTCCACACAGGACCCACAGGGATTGAAATTGGCATTTGAAACATCTTTGTTGGGCAGACGGTGACCCAAAACCCTATCTTTTTGGTGGGGTGGCAGCTGGATAACATCCCAGGTTGATCTGTGATCAACCTAGGGGTTACGTCGCCAGCCCTCGACCCCCTGTTTCAGCTTGTACAGGGCTCCAGGTGCATCAAAATGATGTCAGAAGCTTTGGAAGAGAATTTCCCCATCTTATCTCCAGAGCTTCTAGCACATTATTTTGACATGCCTGAAGCTCTGTACAAGCCTCATGCCTTCATTTGGGAACCTTTCAGGTATGTTTTAGGTCAAAATGGCAGACCGGGATGAGAGGGTGACACTGCCATCCCACTTGCCCCACCCCCGCCCCATGCTACCAGAGTCCAAAGAGGTGGGATGACTGTACATGCATGGTGAGTATGTTCCCAGGCACCTCATGTCTGGGAAGGTGTGAACCTTCCTGGAAGGTCTGCATCTTACTCCAGGTTAAACTGCATTATCATGAGGCATTATTTGAATGCCTGATGATAGTGTGCCCCCTAAACTACATTTTTGTGCAGTCTGGATGGAGCCTTATATTCACTGAAGAGGCTGAACTTGAACCAGCTTCAGGATCAACAGCCACAGAGGAACCCCCCCCCCCAATGTCACAATGTACATGTAGAGATCACCAGAGCACCCATGCCTTAAATAGAATCACCATGTAATGTTATTTACATTCATGCATGCTGATGTGCATTTCAAATTTTCTTTCAGAGTATCCCCAACTTTACTTATTCCAATTTAAAGTCCTTAATGCAGATTTGCTCTGCACCTTCATGACATGCATCACCTGAACACCGTGCTGTCAAGTTGCCTTCAAACTGCATGAAGTGGTCAGTGTAGATGTGCCCTCAGACTAGAAAATGGCTCCTACCATCCCTATCACTCCTAAATAGTGCAATTCAGAATTTTTCAGTGGAATGACTAGTAAACACTGTAGATTTCCCCTGTTGTTGTAAATATTGAAATATATTGTTTTCTTCTTTATTTTAGTAGGATTTGTAAAATAAAATATTGTTTTTCCTCAGTGCTTCCTACCTGTTGTTATCATGCAAAGAACTTTAAAACTTTATTATCCAAACATATATCAGTATATTTTATGGGTCATAATAACTTTTATTCGTAGTGTCTTCATCTCTATAGATCTACACTGTCATGTTTATGTATTAAAATTGAGTTTGTAATGGCTGCACTATGATGATTCAGTAGCCTTACTCAAGAATTATTCATACGCATTAACAAAACAGGTTCAAAATGGCCAGAATCAAATCATATTAAAAATACAGTCCAAACAGTTATGAATGTTTGGGTTGTATTTTGTACATTTAAATCTTCCATGGTTAGATTTTTTTAACTTTTGAATAATACTTTCTGTTTATATCTATGTTTTGCAGTTTTTTTCTTAGTGAAAAATATATATTTTTGGAATAAGAATAATAGTTAATTGAATATGTTGGAAAATTATGCATTTCAAATTTATCAGAACATTCAATATTAAACTAGAATAGGATTTGGTAGCCTCCATTTACATAAGACCTGTTGAATTAATTGAATCTTCTTCAGTTTTAATATAAATTTAAATTTGCCCTTTGTATTCACTGTTGGAATTAAAAATGACAAATTAAACATGCTTTGATTTTTTTGAAGATAACTTCCTGCTTTCTTAAGCTAGGCTAAAATTCTCTTCCATACTCTCTCTTTTCCATAACCAAGTTGTCATTTTTGGAAAATGACCACATGTAACCTGAGAAGGAAAGGTACTCACTGAAATGCTCTGACAACTCTTACCATCTCACAACTGCTACTTTTGCTTTAGCAACCATAAGGAAGAATTGCCTTTCCTTTTTTTCTTTTTAAATAAGTGATGCCCTAAAGATGTCAAAGGGAAGCAATTTAACACACTTCTTTCTCCATTTTGGTTATAACTTTTGATGGGTCAGATGTTCTGTTTAGCCTGTGTCTACCACTAGAAGCTCTGGTTCACTCCTAACTCTATCCATATTTGGTTATAATGTGAAAACATCAGAGCACCCTTCAGAAATATGAATAGTCATTACATATAGAAATGTACTAAAACTATGTTGGTGTCATGGGCCCTGATGTTATGCCAGTTCACATAATCTTTCTCCTGATGTTCATGCACTAGATGTGAGTTTCATCTGCAGGATTCCAGGGTTCCATTTCACATGGACATTTTATACACATAGATGCTACACAGGTTGGCTTTCCTCAAAAGACATCCATATAAAGATCAGTAGGGTGGCCATGGAGACATGCAAACTGACATGCAAGAGCATCTACCTTCCTTTTCTATGTATGATGGTCCATTTAAGTAACTGACATATGGACTTCTATCTGAAGCAATATTATAATTTCA
Source organism: Anolis carolinensis (assembly GCF_035594765.1). Taxonomy (NCBI): domain Eukaryota; kingdom Metazoa; phylum Chordata; class Lepidosauria; order Squamata; family Anolidae; genus Anolis; species Anolis carolinensis. The sequence continues at coordinate 72,809,792 of NC_085845.1, forward strand.
TAGATTCAACTGTCTCAATTTTGCATGGGCAATCTTAATTACTTGAAATCTCACTCTTCAGCTGATTTTAAAATGTCCCAGACCCCATCTACACTGCTATATAATCCAGTTTCTGTTCCCAGATTATCTAATTTGAACTGGGTCTACGTTACAATAAATCCAGTTCAAAGCAGATAATCTGGATTTAGAAACTGGATTATATGGCAGTGTAGATGGGGCCCCAGTTTCCTCTTTCTTTCTTTCTTTCTTTCTTTCTTTCTTTCTTTCTTTCTTCTTTCACTTTCTCTCTTTGTACTCAGTTTACATCCATATTTACGAACTGTGAGCTCATCTAAACAGCACCTAAAACACGGGATTTCCAAAGTTAAAAAGGGGTGTGGCTACATGACGTTAGCGCTAAATGCATGCTGATTCGCTGCAACGGCCAATAAACATGGGATAAAAAATTTCCCTTTTATCCCGATTCATAATTGCATCATTGTATATCCCTGCACTCGCCAAAAAAACACTTGATTTCCAACCCTCCCCCCTGTGGAGAGTGCTCCAGCACATGTCCAGTTTTTTAAAAGCCCGAAACCGCTGATCAGGCTGTGAAATGGACACACAGCTAATTTAAAAGAAGAATGAACTGAAAGCAATTAGAACTCTCTGAAACTCTTCATTTTGAACTATATAATATTAAACAGAGGTTGACTAAATAATTAGGAAAAGGGAGAAATCCAATGGATTTTTAAAATAAAATCACTCCATTATGTGCTGAACCTCATATGCACACATGAAAATCTGCTTATATTTATATTAAGATATTTGGATGTACCCATAGTCAGATGTCCAGCACATATCAGAGTGATTTTTTAAAAAATCCTTCCACCGGATGTCTACCGTCTGCCCTCCATCTTGTTCCGATACAGAGGAAGACTGTGAGAACAGCGGAGAAAAAAATCACTGGACACACAGGTCTATGTGGGGACATGTTCTCAAGTTCCGGGGTTTTTTGCCCTCCCTTTAAAACTCATGTTTTTGTGCTGTCTGGAAGTGCTCTGTGGGGGAAAAAGAAGAAGAGGTCACAACTCACCTCACCCTTCCAAATAAGCGAAGGAAAAGCAAACTGTTGCAGTCTCTCCTAGTTTATCTGTTATTCCAAATTAATAGTATTTGTTATTATGACCACCACACTTTTTATCTGTGAAATGTTGGAAGAAATTTAGTTGTTGTATATAGTATGTTTTTCCAACTACAGTACATAGTTACTCATTCTGTTTGAAGAGTTAAATATTTATACTTTGTGCTACTTAGTGACACTATCAAAACACAGTACCAAGTGCGGAAGCCATGGTGGAAAGCCATCTTCCTTTAAGGGATTATTGAATCAAATTTCAAATTTAGTCTGCAGGAGCAGAGGGAAATCTTCACTGCCTGCTGACTGGTAGATTGTGGTCTTTGCTTCACTAGCTTAAGTTATGTACATGTGGCTGCAATCATTATACAAATGGGGGCTTAATGATTTCTAAAGATAACATTTGAAGTTTAATGCACTTTATACCTAAATCCAGTCTTTCATGACTGCTCTGCTCTGGCATTTCACGAAATCACTTAGCTAATGTGGATTTTAACTGTCCCTTCAGTTCTAAATCCAATTAGATCGTAAGCAGTTGACAAGTGAAAATTAATCTTTAATCCTCCTTTGTTACTCCATGAGAATGAACCAGCATCTTTCTCCCTTAGTTCAAATAGTAAACTGTAGAAAGCAGAGAAGCAAAATAAATTAAGAGTGATTTTTTAAAAGCCATGGCGGAAATAGTTCAGGGGGCCTTACTGATCTGCTGCAATTATATTTCACTTTTATTTGTTTCTCTTTGCTATCCCTTAAGTGCAGATTCATACTTGTTAACTTTAAGTCACCAGGAAGGAAAATACATTGTTGTTGTCATGCAGTTCTCTTCCTAGGAAGGCTGATGGGATTGCTTAGTGTTTATGAGAAATTCCTGAATGTATGCCATATTGTTGGTATGAGAATATAATTTTGTATCCAACTCAGACTTATATAGACAGCAGACATATAAGTATAATTGATATTTTGATAGGTATTGATCTTTATTATGGTGCATAAATATCTGTATAGCAATTTTTCATGGTGATTGCAGTATATAGATAATCTAGTTTGTAATACCAACACACATTTTAAGTCTTCAAATACTAACATGTGTTGTTCAATTGGTATAGGATCTAAGTACCACTCTGACAAGGTTAAAATGGAGAATAGGCAAATAAGAACCTTCTGTGCACTGATCTCATCCTGTCTGAGGCCCTAAGAATAGCTGCAAGTGAAAGGATCATTTTTCTTCCTGCTATTCAAGTTGCATGGAATCAAACCAAGGGAAAGTAGTGGCCACAGCAGTAAAGCACAATAGACTACTAGGAATGTGTGATCTATTAAAAATGGTTCAAAAGTCATTACAAAACTGGGGGGGGGGGGTGCTGGCATTTCATTTCTAAAGTGTTTCTAAAATATAGTTTCTGAAAATCTTGTTACTATAAAGAGAGTAATGAAATTTCATTACTATTTAGTTATAGTAATTGCACATAATTACTATAATCGGGGAAACTTCAGGGGCTCCTTTGTCTCTTATTTTTAAATCTATTGGAGTGAAACTTGCTACAATAGTAGAACATATTAATTTACTACTGTTAGCCCACCAAATTTCAGAACGTTTCACTTATCCATGGATTTTTGGGGGATTTTCAAAGTTTTTATAAGCAACATTTTTTTAAAAAAAGTATAAGAGCTATCAACTTGAATATTATATATGCACAAGACAACCAGGGGATCAATCCCAAGAAATTACAGAAAGATTCACTTGTTTTACTAAGCTTCCCCCCCCCCCCCCCAATATATATAGTAAAGGTAAAGGTTTCCCCTGACATTAAGTCCAGGCGTGTCTGACTCTGGGGGTTGGTGCTCATCTCCATTTCTAAGCAAAGAGCCGGTGTTGTCCATAGACACCTCCAAGGTCATGTGGCCGGCATGACTACATGGAGCGTTGTTACCTTCCTGCCAGAGCGGTACCTATTGATCTACTCACATTTGCATTTTTTCGAACTGCAAGGTTGGCAGAAGCTGGGGCTAACAGCGGGCGCTCATTCCACTCCCTGGAATTGAACCTGCAATCTTTTGGTCCGCAAGTTCAGCAGCTCAATGCTTTAACACACTGAGCCACCGGAGGCCCCACCATTACAAAAAAGAATGGAAGTACGCCATCCTTTTTTTCTTTTTTTTTCTCTCTTTTTGTGTGTTCTCTTTTTTTCTCAGTCTCCTGCCCCTGCTTGTGTTTTTCCTGTACCTTCATACCTCCTCACTATTCCCTGCACCTCATCCCCTTACCCCTCCTAATCATCCCGTTATTACTTACCCCATATTACCCCTCCCCCTTTTTTTATCTCATGAGGGAAATGCATCAATAAAAATTACTTATATAAAAAAGAAAGCTTCACACCTCTACATATTTTTGGGGATTTTAAAAAGTTTACACAGAAACAAATTAATTTGCCTCCCCCCCCCAATAAGCGACAACAGCAATCCGCTTGAATGCTTTTCTGTCATTATGACACACAACCACATAACTTCAACTTAGCACAGATTTATACTATTACAGTAGAGTCTCACTTATCCAAGCTAAATGGGCCGGCAGAAGCTTGGATAAGCGAATATCTTGGATAATAAAGAGAGATTAAGGAAAAGCCTATTAAACATCAAATTAGATTATGATTTTACAAATTAAGCACCAAAACATCATGTTTTACAACAAATTTGACAGAAAAAGCAGTTCAATACGCAGTAATGTTATGTTGTAATTACTGTATTTACGAATTTAGCACCAAAATATCATGTTTTACAACAAATTTGACAGAAAAAGCAGTTCAATACGCAGTAATGTTATGTTGTAATTACTGTATTTACGAATTTAGCACCAAAATATCATGATATATTGAAAACATTGAGTACAAAAATTGATAATCCAGAAACTTGGATAAGCGAGGCTTGGATTAGTGAGACTCTACTGTACTTACTTCTGTTAGTCCTCTTTGCAGATTCAATAATTTTATTTATTACTAGCTGTGCCCGGCCATGCGTTGCTGTGGCGTTGTCTGGTGGTGTTGGTGAGAAATTGTTGAGGTAGTGGTGGTATTGAATGTCTGTTGTATGGTTGTCATTATGTTTAGTATGCACAATGAAGTGGATTATATGGCAGTGTGGAGTCAAGATAATCCAGTTCAAAGCAGATAATATAAGATTCTAAATGGGTTATATAGCTGTTTGGAAGGGCCTTGAGTCTACACTGCCATATAATCCAGTTAAAATCTGATAATCTGTGGAAGAGGCCTAAGTGAGGCCTAACTGTGCCTGTCCCCTGGGCTGAGTAGGTTGCTAGGACACCAAGTAGGTGGAGCTTAGCCTTCAAACTGGCAGCAATTGGATAAAAACTATTATTCCTCTCCCTGTAATTAGGACTTTATTTTTCTTTTCTTTTTGTTGTATCAACCTAGAGCCGTGAATGATGGGTTGTGTTGTCAAATTTTGAGGTTGGGGGGCCTGTAGTTTTGTTGTTTTGTCCGCTGCCCTGACGCCATCACTCTTTTATATATATAGATTATTGGACTGAATTGAAATGGCTGGCTGCTGAGGCCCTCATTGGGGCTTTTTGATGCTGAGCACTGCATTCTGGGAAATGTACTTTAGGACAGGGTCTTTTGAATTTTTGCCACAGGTGGCCTCGCCTTTCCAAACTACATTTTAAGAATGCTTTGTTCTCAGTCTCCCACCCATTGACTTTGCTAGTTCCACCCCCAGTGCCTTTGCTTATGGTAATTGGGCCAAAGAATAAGGATTGGTTTTTAAAGCACTTTATGTTCTCTTGGCTTTACCAAAGTTCCTTAATGCTTATACTGAAAATGAAACTGACCTTGGGAGGCATCCGTAGGATACAGAATCTTAACAAAAATTATTGGTGAGTGTTTTGATTCTTAACCCCCACCCCCACCCCATGTACACACCTTTCCTGTATGTTTCTAATATCAATTCATATGCACAAATTTAACAAATTAGATACAAAAATGAATTAAAAATTAACATTTGCACACCCCTAAAGACTACATTACAAAATGTGATAAATACCTTGCTGTAATGTTCACACTTCTCTGCCACTGCATCAAACTTTTAGTTTTATGTTTTGTAAAATATGCCAAATAGAGAGCCTACATAACATCAATGTGCATGCTTGCTGTCATTCAAATGATTATAAAGAAATTATCTTTCTCCTGCTCCTATCCTCTGTGTTCTCCATATTCTCTAGATTTTTATGTAGAGGATGAAGATGAAAAATAGTGCTGGTGGAATCAGGTACAATACTATCATGGCATTTTTTCCGCATGAGAGAAAAGTCTTTGCAAAAAGTAATTTGAATATAAAACTACCTCCAACATCCTCATTCTATTCCAATAAATGACTCCCTAAGGGTTGTTCCCAGACTTTCTGAGATGTTCACGAAGAAATGAATTTGTTAAGCAGTGAAAGCTGGACAGAGAAGATGTTCTTCTTCATTTTTTTCCCTACACTACAAATTTCTTACCAATCTTAAATTCATGTTGTTAATATTTACATCTTGACTTATGAGTTGTTGTTGTTGCTGCTGCTACTACTGTTTCCCCCTTGAGGATCTTCAGATATGTATTGTGATCTCCAGGTTTTCTTTGAATACTGAAGGAGAACAGTTATATTAGAAATATGTAGGTTCTACCCCAAGCAAGTATGCCCTGCTGAAATAGAGAGCAAAATATAACGAAGAGGGAGAAGGAGAAAGCCAGAATTAAGTTATTTAGCATGGTTATTCAATAGAATTGTCATTGTTTACTGCACTTATGAAGAATGAAATGGTGTCCTGGAAGCTTCTCAGTGATTTTGGAATATTGTTTGAATGACAAGTATGCACATTGATATCAGAATTGTCTTTGTTTTTCGTTCCCATTTCCATGAAAATGACCCTCACAATGATCATCTTTAATTTTAAAAAAAACCTACGTTTAACAAGAATGATAAACTTCAAAAATTAACAGTGACTCCTGCATTGGAGTCAAGTGTTGCTGCTGTTTATCAACCACACTTACTTAATGGAAGAATGTTTGTATTGCCCATTTCAGATATGATGACCTCTGTTGATAATGTAATTGCAACTACGGTTTTTGTATTTAACCTCCCATTGTTCTCAATGTTTCTATCCCACAATCATGGTTGTATGCATGTGTAATTCAAAACCATATGCAACGATGGCTGTTAATGTGCCAGAAAATTAGATCAATGAGATCCTAAATGAATTATTTAGGCAGGAAGGGGAAGAAGGTACTTTAATCTGCTCGCTCATTCATTGCAGCTGCAGCCTTCATGATTTTTGACTGACTTGCCTCTATTTCCTTAAATTGTTCTTTTAATATACCCACCTTTACTGATAAATACAAAGCCCAGTTGTCCCCCATGAAGTCATGCATACTCCAGATTTTTGGTTCCCTACTTTTTCTATCCTTTTTCTATAGGTGTTCTATTTCAGTTGGTATTGTTCCATTATCCGGATGGAGGCCACTAGGGGGAGCTATAGAGAGAAAGATAATCCATTTTAGGGGAGGTGGGTTGAAGAAGGAAAACCATTTCCCCCTGTTTTCCTGTTATTCCCCCCACCACCACCACCACCACCACCACCCACGTGCCTGTCGTAGAAACAAACCTCTTTTATGATATGAAAAGGGGGGCGAGGGAATAACCAACAAAATAGAGAAAATTGTTTTCCTCCTTCAACTCCCCCTCCCAATAAAATGATCTATTCTGCTCTCTCTAGCACTCCCAGTAGTCTCCACCCAGATAATGTATCAGTACCTTCAATTTTACTAGGACAACACTGATCCGTTTTAAAAATGGGATTAGACACAAAATACTAAATCATTTGAATTGGTGGTATACTTTAAATGAAAAGAATAGAATGAATAGGGTGTAACACAGGGCACACGGTTTTATTCTGGGCCTTCTGATTTGTATATATGGCATTAATACAGTGGTTTCCTCCTCAGTATGTAAATTCATGGTGGCACGATAGATATTGTATTCCCTAATAATAGAATTACCTTATTTCCCCCTTTTAAAATGCTAATGGACTTACATCATTACATTGTTTCATTAGCAGTTTATTCAGCTATTTCCATTTGCAGCCCATGTCTTTCAAATCCTCAAAGGCAAAGTGCCGAGAACAATGTGTTCCCACAGCTCTCCTTGCATCTGCAAGACTCATAAATGCCAGTATGTAGAGGAAGTGAAAAAGTGTCAGATTTTGCTCTATTTGGTGTTATCCTGTACCAGGAAGGAAAGTAAACTTATTTTCAGTGAACAAGTGCTAGAGAGAACCAAAAAAGAATTGCTTCTATTAAATGTAAACAATGTTTAAACAAGAAAAGGAAAACTAGTCTTTGTAATCTGCAAGGTTGCCAGAATGACAATCCAAAACATAAGTTTTTCTCTAAACGTTTTTTTTTTAATGGACGTTTTGAATAAAGTGATCCCAAAATGTGTATCTAAGCTTGTTTAGGTTGATTATTACAACAGGTATTTATTGCGAGAATTAAAAACATTGGGTGTAAACAGATCTCTTTTAATCTATGTAATGTTTGTGTGTCTATGTATCGTTTTATTTCTTCTATACTTTTGTTACAAAATTGAGGCTCAAGGCAGCTAAAAAGAAATGCAACTAAGAACACATGTAGTTAAAAGCATATAAAATCCAATTGATTGACTATTCAGTCTCAGCATTTCTGTAATTGGTTATTAATATTGGTCCAAGCAAAAAGGGATATCAGCAGCTATTCATACTGAGCATGTCTCTTTGGTGAAAGTGGGACTCATATCCATCTCTTTGGATAGAAGGCATGTTTATTAAATTAAGCATGTTTATTGGATACATGCCTCAGAGTTTATTTGGCATAAAGGCATGCCTTTTTATCATAATACACACATAATTTAAGATACATTTGTGTGCGTATGGTAAGACATCAATTTTTGTTAAAAATGAAGAGGGAAGAGGAACAAGTTAAAGATTTTGTGATAAAGTGGACACAAAATATGAGCTGTGCCAGAAGAGCCTGAAAGACAGGGGCTCACTGCTACTTTCCCTTTAGTTTCTATCCATAGCCCTGATTTCTGTTTTCTTTTTTGTTTTAAGCAATGTGTTGCGCATGGATCCTTGGGGCAGCCTTTTCAAAGAGGATGGTACAGAGTGGTATGCAATTTGTATCACATTTTTCCTTCATGGGAAGATTTGTAGATGCTCTGGACAGTTAGAAGGAGAAAAAGGAATGAGAGAAACACTGTTGGCTTTTCTGTTTGTGCACTGCCTTAGAAACACTGCTTGCTTCTGCTGCCGATTTCATCTCTTCTATGCAAAACCACCCCTAGGCTGCTGCTGACAAAGTCAGCCTCTGTTTATTTGGTTACCCAATGCCTAGTGTTTGTATTGTATTAGCAGGTGTCTCTATTTGATTAAGAATATTTATTTTTGTAAAACGACAGATATTGCAACTATTACATCATTATCTTTGCATTGCCCAGCTTTCATTTGCTTTGATTTAATATTCAATGTGAGCAGGGATAGCTATTCAGCATTGTAAATTACTGTAGGGATGGAAACTGTGCTTGTATTTGCTGGAAAATAGCTGCTTGGAGACAACTGAGGCTGATTTGGTGTCAAAAGTACATTGGTTTTGGACAGAGAAATGTGTCATGATATAAAGTGTTCACCATGACATGTCAAAGAGAGACTTGACCACAAATGCTCAAGGGACCCCACTGGATAATCGACCTTGCATTGTTACTAATTACAAATAGTTAGTTACTTGTGATTCAATGTTTTAGCCAGTAACAAAACTACACCAGAGAATACAATTGCAATTGTAGCTAGATAAGCAATTATATTATTCCTTTTGCGCTCTGTAACTATAATATTTTCTTACTGTTATGGTTATTGCAACTGCAAGAAGACCATCATATGTTACAAGCACTGGTGTGGTGTTTTTTCCTGTATCCTGGGATCTGTAGTTGTTGAGGCACCAGCATTCCTTTGCAGAGAAGGTTAAAGTCTTTGTAAAACTACTACTCTCAGCATTCCATAGCATTGAGCCATTGTAGTTAAAGTATTGTCAAACTGCATCAACTCTCCTGTGTAGAACAGTGATTCCCAAAGTGGGTGCTACTGCCCCCTGGTGGGTGCTGCAGCAATCCAGGGGAGCGGTGATGGCCACAGGTACATATATCTTTCTGTTTAATTGCTATTAAAATTTAAAAGAAATTAATTTCCAGGGCGCTGAGTAATATTTTTTTCTGGAAAGGGGGTGGTAGGCCCCATGAGGGAAAAATGTGATACAATTGGAGTGAACTTAAAATTTCATAACAAAACCAAAAATATCAACTCTTTTTTGGGGGAAGGGGTAAATAGCAGTTTTATACATTGACTAGGTGTGCCTGGCCACACGTTGCTGTGGCTTATGGGAATCCTTTGTTGGCCAGGTGGAATCAGAATGAATAGCCTTACAGCCTCAAAGCCTGGCCGTTTTCTTCTTATGGAAATCCTTGTTTGGTGAGCTGGAATACAATGGAATAGACCTGCTGCTTGGAAGGCTGGGTATTTGTGTTCTAGGGGAATTTTTTGGGGGGCTGCTAGAATTGCAATGAATAGCCTTGCTGCTTCAAAGCCTGTCTGCTTGATACCTAGGGGAATCTTTGGTTGGTCAGCTTCAATAGTACAGAGTAGTATCGATGCTTCAAAGCCTGGCCACCTTCTACCAAGGTTAATCCTTTGTTGGTCTGGTTGAATTGTACTGAATAGCCTTGCAGCTTCAATGCATGGCTATGTTATACCTAGGGGAATCCTTGTTTGGCGAGCTGGAGTAGCACCCTCAATCAAAGAGCCTCTTTGAAGTCTGGCTACTTCCTTTGTAGGGGAATTCTTGTTTGGCCAGCTTGAATTGCACTGAATAGTCTTGCAGGTTCAAAGCCTGTGCGCATTCTACATATGGGCATTCTTGCTAAGCCAGGTTGAATGGAACGGAATAGCCTCATGGCTTCAAAGCCTGGAGGTTTTCTACGTAGGGGAAATCTTGGTTGACCAGGTTGAATAGCACTGAATAGCCTTTCTGCTTGCAAGCCTGGCCGCTTTCTACCTTGTGGAATCCTTGGTTGGCCAGGTTGAATAGCAATAAATATTCTCAGTGCTGCAAGTATGAATGCTGCAATTAGTAACCTTGATTAGCATGTACTGGCCTTGCAGCTTCAAAGCTTGGCTACTTCCTCCCTGAGGGAATCTTTTGTTGGGAGGTGTTAGCTGGCTCTCATTGTTTCCTTTCTTGAATTCCCCTGTTTTATTTCCTGTCCTGGTTTTAGAGTTTCTTAATGGTGGGAGCCAGGTTTTGTGCATATCTTTGTGTATATTTTGTCTGTAATTACCAGGCATGGGCAAACTTGGGCCCTCTAGGTGTTTGACTTAGAAGTTCAGTAAGGCCTTCGACAAAGTCCCCCACAACCTTCTGGCAAACAAACTAGTAAAATGTGGGCTAGACAAAACTACGGTTAGGTGGATCTGTAATTGGCTAAGCGAACGAACCCAAAGGGTGCTCACCAATGCGTCGTCTTCATCATGGAAAGAAGTGACAAGTGGAGTGCCGCAGGGCTCCGTCCTGGGCCCGGTTCTGTTCAACATCTTTATTAACGACTTAGACGAAGGGTTAGAAGGCACGATCATCAAGTTTGCAGACGACACAAAACTGGGAGGGATAGCTAACACTCCAGAAGACAGGAGCAGAATTCAAAACGATCTTGACAGACTAGAGAGATGGGCCGAAACTAACAAAATGAAGTTCAACAGGGACAAATGCAAGATACTTCACTTCGGCAGAAAAAATGGAAATCAAAGATACAGAATGGGGGACGCCTGGCTTGACAGCAGTGTGTGCGAAAAAGACCTTGGAGTCCTCGTGGACAACAAGTTAAACATGAGCCAACAATGTGATGCGGCAGCTAAAAAAGCCAATGGGATTCTGGCCTGTATCAATAGGGGTATAGCGTCTAGATCCAGGGAAGTTATGCTCCCCCTCTATTCTGCCTTGGTCAGACCACACCTGGAATACTGTGTCCAATTTTGGGCACCACAGTTGAAGGGAGATGTTGACAAGCTGGAAAGCGTCCAGAGGAGGGCGACTAAAATGATTAAGGGTCTGGAGAACAAGCCCTATGAGGAGCGGCTTAAAGAGCTGGGCATGTTTAGCCTGCAGAAGAGAAGGCTGAGAGGAGACATGATAGCCATGTACAAATATGTGAAGGGAAGTCATAGGGAGGAGGGAGCAAGCTTGTTTTCTGCTGCCCTGCAGACTAGGACACGGAACAATGGCTTCAAACTACAGGAAAGGAGATTCCACCTGAACATCAGGAAGAACTTCCTCACAGTGAGACCTGTTCGACAGTGGAACTCTCTCCCCGGGGCCGTGGTGGAGGCTCCTTCCTTGGAGGCTTTTAAGCAGAGGCTGGATGGCCATCTGTCGGGGGTGCTTTGAATGCGATTTCCTGCTTCTTAGCAGGGGGTTGGACTAGATGGCCCATGTGGTCTCTTCCAACTCTACTATTCTATGATTCTATGATTCTATGATTCTATGACTTTACCTCCCACAATTCTGGCTGTTAGGAATTATGGGAATTGAAGTCCCAAATACCAAGAGGGCCCAAGTTTGTGCGAGTTAGGAATTCTGGCTGTTAGGAATCATGGGAGTTGAAGTCCAAAGCACCAAGAGGGCCTAAGTTTGCCCATGCCTGGTGTATATTATAATGTTATGTGAGACGGTAGGTGTTTGCCACATCTTGTTGGGCTCTCTAGGTGTTTTGGACTTCAACTCCCACAATTCCTAACAGCCAGTAGGCTGTTTGGGATTGTGGGAGTTGATGTCCCAAACTCCTATGATGATGAGGAATTTGGGGGGCAATTTCTCAAGGCAGGGTCTCTCTCTGCCTGCCTTCATTTGGGAGTTTCTCCAATCTTCCTTTTGCCAGCTGGCTTCTGAGGGCAGGGACAGCAAGAGAAGGGAAGCAAGGACTTCTTTCCCCCAAAAGCTTGGGAGGGACGCTCTACTCCAGGCAGGACATATATTGAAAGTATATATGTATGTGTGAGAGAGAAGAAGGAGGAAGGAGGAAGGAGAAATTTCAGAGAGATTTTAGAGAGAGAGTAGCAGGTCGGTGAATAGCTGGGTGTCCCCCTCACAGAGGACGAGATTGTGGGTTGCACCATTTTGCGGTGGATTTGTAAGGAGGAAGAAGGAGCATGGAGATGAAGAAGGAGTGCAGGGGTGGTGTGGGTGAGTAGGCTACCTCGGGAAGCTTGTGTGGAAGCCGGAAGGCAAGGACGCTTCTGACAGGATGCCTGCCTTTGGGGTTTATTATTTTGAACAGTTTTTCTTCCTCTGGTTTTTTTTCCGCTCGCGCACTGGAGGGACGCGAGGTTTGAGGCAGCACATGTGCTGTTTGTTGTTGTTCATTTTGGGGGGCTTAAAGACCTTTTGTCTGTATGTGTCTGTGTTTTACTTTGTAGTAGTCAGTCATTGGATAGTCAGGTGTTTTGTTGCCAAATTTGGTGTGATTTGGCCCAGTAGTTTTGTTGTTAACTCGGTCCTACAAACGAACAGTACATTTTTATATATATAAATGAAGGCAGGTTGTATGTTGTCCTATAACCTTTGGCATGCATTTGTTGAGTGATCTTTCCATGAGATGAAGATGGTTGCCTGTACTTGCCCTAACATGAGTGTGAATAAACACATTCCAAGCTGTGAAAACTAATGAGAGAGTTTCAAAAATATGAACTGTTCCCTCAAGTGGAAATTTGCCTTCCTGCTATGTTTTATAAACTATGACATAGTTTGAGGCACATGGACCCTTTTAGTAGATGCATGAAAAGCAAAGTCTTTTGGCAGCCTTTGAATGTCAGATGTCTAAATGCAAGAGAAGTGAACTTGCTCAGATGTTTAGATATTTTTTCAGAAATAAAAAATATTAGTGTACTACTGGGCTCAGTAGATTTTTCTGACTATTTTCTGAACAAGATTTAAAAAATGAGAGGGATAAAGAGAGAATGAGGCAGGCTTTCCCCCCTTTTTTAGGAGAGTCAATATCAGTGTCCTCCAATGCACACTAAGAAAATTTCTGCATCAGAACTGAAAATCTATGTCTTGGTTGTCATGGCAAAAACTGATAAAATTCTATCCCATTACTTTGAATCTCCTTGCATTTATTAATGCTTTGAGTAGCAAGAACAATTAACCTCTAGCTTCAGTTCTTTTCATCTTGTTTTTTCTGTAGTCATTGTGCTGACACATGTTATTACGCCCAGACCTCTGTTGTTTGCTGGAAAGAGGCGCTCTTGAAACATTATCCTTTTCCCAAGGGCAACTGTCACCTTGTCATTCTGAGGTCTGCTCTAGTAACTCGTGTGCATTCAAAATTCTAGCAGCTGATGCCTCGCTATTTAGCGAAGCTCCACTTTGCATTCCAGTCTGTATGGTTATCTGGGAAGGGAGCAGATAGGTGACACGTTGATTGTATATGTCATTTTTCTGTTAATTAGAGTTGAGCAATTATCGTTGTGGGGTTTTAATTTATGTACAGATGACTGTGATCTGTTTGAATTAATTTCACAAACCTAGGTTTCCTGTCTTCCCTGGAAAACCATAAATAGTAATAGACAGATCACATAAGGAAAGATTGATATGATCAACTTACTCAATCTATGCCAAGTGTGGCAAGTTCCCAGCATGTGGATGGAGGTACATTATGCCCTTACCCACTCTAAAGGCAATTCCAAGACCATACCTGTTATTTAATATGGTAGCCATTCCTCACATCTCCCCAACTCATTTGTCATCAATTTTCACACTAATTTAAGGACAGAAAGGGTGAAATGGGTTGGTTTTGCCCCACTGATAAATATTCGTGGTATACAGCACTGCCAATTTTAGCAGCACTAGTATATTTGGTGGATGGAACCACAAAAAATAAGAGGGAGGGTTCCTGTGCAGTCCATTGATGGTGCTCTGACTGCTGCTTAACGTAAGGAGATGGGATATATGTTTCTTCTTACAGTACTGTTTTAATATCTGGGCAGAGGCCAAAAGGAGGCCTACACAGAGAAGGATAATCCATTTTAGGGGGGTGGAAGGAGTAAAACAATTTCCCCCTGTTTTCCTGTTATCCCCCCACACACACACACACCCATGTCACCATCATCAAAACAACCCTGATTTGTGACATGAGAAGGGGGGTAGGTAATAACCAATGAAAATGGAGAAATTTGTTTTCCTCCTCCTTCAATTCCACCCCCATAAAATGGACTATCATTCTCTGTCTAGGCCCCTTTTTGAGGTCTGCCCAGATAATGGAACAGTACCTTTCTTCCTTCATCTGGTAAAAATGGTATAGCTGTTGAATTTCTGCATTTAGAGAGCTAAAGCAAGTATTACAGGCTTTTTCTTATCTTTAAAGATTAAGCTGGTCACTTTTTTATTCAAACAAACATACCTGCAGGTTATGCTTTGTATAAATATATTTTTTTAATCCAGATCAGTTCTGAGTACTGCTTTGCAGCCCTGAAATTAGTTCCCCACAGTTCCTTTTTGCTGCCAAATGTGTACTTTGATGGAAGTGCATATTTTATATGAAATGGCAGCCAGAAGCGGAGAGCAAATTTGATTGGAAACCTTGATCCAGATCATTGACCCAGAACAAGTTCCCCCTGTAACATGATCCCCAATCCTGAAAAAGGGTGCAGTTCAACTACTTTTTAAAAAAAATACAAATTACATAATGTAAACTTGGTTCCCCAGATCATATCTGGGAAGGAACAGGCACTCTCTGCTGTGCTCAGTGTATAGAAATAGTGATGCAAGGTGTGCAGATCCTCCTAGAAAAGTTCACTGCCCTTATCCAAACTCACTTATCTACCATTGCAAACTGGATGTGTCAGAGCAAGCTTTCCTGATACTTGACTACCCACAGCAGTACCATTAGGAACTTAATTCATAAACAATTAAGGCAAGATTTCTAACTTTATTTTCAATTTGAAACTAAAACAGAGGAAGTAAAGAAAACTTTTAGGATTCTGATCTTTTTAAAGTATATTTTTCCTTTTAGAAAGAGGGAGAGAGTTCTGAGCACTAGTCTTGTGCTATCTGGGTAAGCCGTGAACCATTTTGGTATCCCAAGTTTCATTGGGGCCCCGATCCATTTTTTGGGAGCCTCCCAAATTTGAGAGAGCAGAAATCTGTTTTTGCTCTGGGGAGCTGAAAGATTCATTTTCTATTCAGCTAATTATGGGGGAAAGACCTCCAAGACTCCCCTTCCCATCACATTAGGCATTTAAGCTGCTTCCTACTCTAGAGGAAGAGAGGAGAGGCACTGCAGGGAGGTGTGTCTGCTTTCTCTACTGGGCCTGCATGCCATGCACACACTTTTTCCAAGGCATTTAAAGCTGTTTCCTACTCTAGAGGAGGAGACTAGAGGTGCTGCAAGCAGGCACCCATGCTTTCTCTCCCGGGCCTGCATGCCACACACTCTTTTCAAGGCATTTAAAGGAGGCAAGTTCTTAAAGTTGTTTCCTACTCAAGAGGAGGAGAGGCGCTGCAGGCAGGCAAGCATGCTTTCTCTCCCAGGTGCCACACAATCTTTCCAAGGTATTTTAAGGAGGCTTCCCACTTCCAGATAAAGAAGAGTGATGACGTCCTGGAGCTATCCTCCCTGGGCTACCTTTTAAAAGTCCTCTTTTTCTTGGCACATTTCAATCTCCTTTCTGCTTTGGTTTTAATGTTTCCTTACAGCTGTTTCTACTTTCTAGTAGACCTGGTAGTAGTTTTCAGGGAATGATGGTTTCCTTTTTTTTTTGCTGGGATTAATAAAAAAAATATTAAACTGTGATGCCAAATAGGGGAGGAGGAGCTGAGAGCTAAGACAATAAAAAGCCTGGTGGTGTCCATGCTCTGACTGGCTGAGAATGGATACAACCAGCAGCAACTGCAATTTCCAAATTTTATGGAAAAACTTAAAATAATTCTTAAAAATCAGTAGATTGATGAATTGTTTTGAAACTTGTCAGGCCTGCAGTTGTAAATGTGATCTACAACTGAGGTAGGCTTCATGCACATAGGCCTTCAAATGGCTGAGGACAGAGCCTTTAAATTTTCCCATTATAGCTAATGGCCTGAATCTCTGCTGAATGAAATGGAAAACACCCTTTCAGGTAATTTTCTGGTAAACAAAATGAGGGTTCAGATGAAAACGGACCCAAAAATGGCATGCCTTTTGGCCCAAATGCACATGCCCTACAACAGTACATAATTTTGATGAAATATAAACCGAAGTGCGCACAAACTTTCAAACTCTGGGGCAAACAGATTTAAGATTGGAAAAAACTGTAAAATCAGAGCACTCAAACAGTTTTGCCCATCCCTTGGATATTCCATCTGCTGCAATCACATATAGTTTTGAGCTGCAAATATTAGAATCATACCTTAGCTCTATAGTCACCATGGTCACTCTCGTTTCTGTCAGTGTGGGCAGAAGACGGACAACAACTAAGCAAGAATTTTGTCTGTATTTCTGTCAAAGAGAATTGATATATGTCCATGTATAATGCTATAAATTTTTCATGCTAAGTATGAGCAACACGTTTCCTTTCACTGATGAAATCCAAGTGGATATTTTCAGTTCAGAAATGTCAAGAGGGAGAGGGAATTTTGACAGATATTTCATTTCTTATCACATAAACTATCATTCCAATCTGAATTATGAACACTTGGACTCTTTCTTGAGATTAGCTGACAGCAATTATATATTAAGTGACTCAAAACCTGCAGACAAACATGATGCAATACATGAAATGTGCTTTCTTCAAATTGAAAAGATTGCATTCTTCCCTTTGCTTCTTTCCTGCCAGTATAGTAATGAGTGCTTATCACTCTAATTGTGCTAGTTAATGCAGGAAGATGGGTATTAAATACAGGAGATGATCAAGATTAGAAATATAGGGACAGAAAAATATTTAAAAACTGTCAGAATGGGTTTATTGAATGTAATGAAAACCTGATGTAGAGAATCCTAGATGGGGAAGATTTCACACAATTTGGGATTTATTTGGTGGATGAAAGACACAAAGAAAACTGCATTTTCTAACAAAGAAAATTGCATTTTCTGCGCATAATGTACAACTTAAAATCTGTATAAGTACCTTCGGGTAATACCAGAATGCCACCTTAGTGTTATGGAGATGAGAATGCTACAATTTACAGCTTGCATAACATGCCTTGACCACATCTGCAAAAATGACATCTGGCAAAGCTTTGGCATTGCTCCAATTGCAGACATCATGCCTCAGAAGGTATGGTCATACCCTCCAAGGTGAACATGAGTCCAGTTGCAAGATTGCTCTTGATTTACAAGTGCCTGTCAAGAGACAAAAGGGACAACCTAAGCAATGCTGACTGGACACATTGCACAACGATCTGAAGACTGCTGGCATACACCCTGACCAGGCATACGACCAGGTGAAATGGTGCTAACAAACGAGTAAAGCAGACCCTGCCATCAAGCGGGACAACCGCTTAAGAAAAAGAAGAAGGGTCATACCAGTCCACAACCTGTTACATGGAATATAACAGGTTGTGGGCATTTTCTGTACATTATGTCAGTATTTTATAACTTGCTTTCAATCTTCTTTGACTTTATATAGTGGCGTCAACCAACAAATTAAAATCCTATATTAAAAAGAAATTTTTCCACCATCTGTGAAGTGGTGAGCCACCTCAGAAATTGCCTATAAATGGAGGCATCTTATATCCATTTATGCTGCAACATATGGAAAGATTTACATGTTCAAGAGGAACATAGATTCTTTCTGATCAACATATTCAGAATAGACTAGCAATTCATATGTTCAGATGTTTGTACTTCTTGATGTAACACAAAGGAGGGGATAATCCCATGAATGTTGTTGAATTCCTAGCAGCTTACCAATAGAAATGCTGGAAGTTGAAGTCCAAACACTGCTAGAGGACCATATGATTCCTACTCTGATGTAAGAGTAGTGGCCCTGTGACACAGGTGGTCTCTTGGAAACTGACATGGATGTTGAAATTCTGAAATACAATTCTAATAGAATTTTCTGCATCCACAGCAACCCACGTTGTAAATGTGTGATCCCTTAATATCAAACGTTTTTGGTCTGCTGACTGATATGGACTGTAGAAAGATCTGCTATGATTGAATTGTTCTTCAAAGTTTTGAGCTTCTTAAACTTGTATGAATTACTACTAGTAGTACTACTACTACTATTATCTACTTTATTTTTACCTCACCTTTCTCCCCATAGGGAATCAAGGCAGCTAACATTCTTTGAGTTTTTTCAAAATCTGTAAAGAATTAACAGTTCCTCTGGTACAACTTTTTTTTTAACTTTCAAGAAAATAAAATGACAATTTGTTTCAGGTGCACTGGGGAAACTTTGCTAGCAGAAATAATGAGACATTTCAGATTCATGACAGGTATGAGTAATAATCACTTCAGGTGGCTATAGTTTAGTTTAGAAGCGAGTCTGTTAAATAAATCTACTATACAAAGGACCATGCCCTGGAAATGATTTTATTGGAATGCGTTTGTAAGAGGGGAAATTATTTAGGAACATTTTCTCACTCATTGCTTCATTTCATAAAATGAAAGTGAGCATGAATTACAGAATGTTTCATAAAAGGCTAATCTCAGCAGAAAGAGTCCATTGCAGTATGTCTAGAAATGGGATAGCAGGAAAGGAAATGGGCTTGCAAAAGGCAATTGAAGCAATCAAGTCCTATAAATATTTCACAATAGTATGCCCTACTTATCTGATTTTTTTTGGCTTGGGGTAATATTTCAAAAGGTTCATAATAAGCCGATAAAATACAGCTGCTTATTAACAGAAATGAAAAGACTTCCTCAAATATTAATTGCTACATCATGGAGAGCATTCCATTAGCAACCCAGAGCAACCCCCCCCCTTTTTTTTTTTTGTAAATTCAGTATTGATGGCTGATAATTGCATTTGGACATGGTTTTATTTATCAACCTGTTGTGAAATCTCTAAAGAACCAATTAGGCAAACATTTCATGTACTATGATCTTATATAAGGGATCTTGTCTTTAGAACAAAAGAACATTTTATTCTGTACCTAGCAGGGACTCAGTAAAATAAGTAAACAAAATGTATTTTAAAATCAAAATGGGATTACATTTTTTTCCAGTTTTTATAGCGAATCTGTCATATCTCTTTATGTGACTAAGGCAAAGATGATTCTGGCATGATCAGAACAAGAAAAATGGGCAGAAATGATCATGGGTTGTCACAGAAATTCAAAGCAAAGTAAAAACAATAAAACACATGGCATACATGCTACTTAGGCCCTTCTACATTGCCATATAATCCAGATTATTGAATCAGATAATTTACATTATCTGTTTTGAACTGGATTATATGAGTCTGCACTGCCATATAATTCAAAGCAGATAACCTAGATTTCATATGGCATCATAGAAGGGGCCTGAGTTGAAGGAAAGTCCCATTCCCAACCCATTAATATGAGAACCAATTATCTTGGCATACTACCATATCATTGCAAAACATATGACTGCTCTAATCCCATTGACAATAATGACTGTTGAGATGCTCCCCAACCCATTAGCAGCACACCAGGAAGCAGGAACTGGTATGGTAGATCATTGTAGACATGGAAATAATGGCAGGAATAAAGGCCAGTTCCAGGGAACAAATAGGAAGTCATAGAAGAGGTAGTAGAATGTGCTTTCTTGGATCTGGGAATGTGGAAAGAGTTCAATAATTTCATCTTTAAGTTATTTGCTATAAATAACTTTTTTTAATTTTCTACCGCTGTGTCTGATTAGTTATGTTTAAAAATGGAAAGAGAAGACTGGTCACACATTATAACACTTAACCCACTGGTCAACACCTATCCAGAATAGCAGCCATGTTGAGTAAGCTGAATGACAGGAGTTCTGAGGCTAGAAAAGTGGGATTGGTGTGAATAGGGAATTTGGTCCCCTAGTCCTATGGAGCTTCTCAACCCTCCTTTAGTTTATGGTATCTACGTCTTTCAAAATTGTAATGGTGAGTATTATTGCAATCTTTATGCTAACTGTTGACTAAAATTGTAGGTGTAAAGAAATAGAAACAAGAGTTGGTAGAGGCAAAGGTATTGAACTTTAAGTCCCACCCTGGATCACAAATGCATATAAACAATTGGAGTCCTATGACTGCTTCAACTCCCCTTCAGAAATGTCTTTAGTCATGCACTTTATGATAAATGATCAATATTTCTTGAATATTTTAATACTTAATTTGAATTACTTTTTTAATGACTTTAAACAAAACTCTTATGTCAGATGTTAATGGAAAGAGACTTAATATGCTTTTGACATAAAAATTTCTTCACATGAGAAGCAAAAATGGTAAACTATATAAGGGCAATAATTCCATACTAGATTGTATTGCCCAGAGCAACCTTTATCAACCTTTTTCCCATGGAAGAAACCTTGATATAATTTTTAAGTTTTCAGATGACTTATGCATATAATTTGTTACATCTACAGCTATTTTTTCCTCCAGTAATAATATTTTGTGGAAATCCTAGGATGCCAGAAAACCATGTTTGAGCAATCATGCAAGATAAAAGCACGATAAGACAACTTGGTGCTCTCCAGATGTTTTGAACAACAACTTCCATCATTTTCCTGTCTGGAGTTTTTGGAATTTAAAAGTACAAAATATCTGGATGGCTGGTTGGTGGGATAGTGCAATGATGAGTGGTTGATGTAGAGAAGGAATGCAATAAAGGCAGATATGTCTTTCAGTGACTTTTTGGCTTTGCTGATGAAAGTGACAGTAATCAAGTGCTGAAAACAGCAAAATGTTCAAAACATTTACTGTGGCTGGCAAAATGGAAAATATTCCTTGTCACAAAACATGATGGAAAATATATTCCAGAAAAGCCTCGATGCCAAAGAAATCAATCATTGTCCTGAGTACCAGTATTGAGTTGATGTGTTGCTTGTACAAGTGTGCTTGAGTTAACACGAGCTTTCCATAAGACTTATCATCATCCTGGAATGTACTTCTTGTCTGACAATTTCCCCCAGAGCAGTTTTAACAGATATTAAACAAAAACATAGAAAAGGATGTTCCAATGTCTATCTCTATTAATCTGGCTAATTTAGCCTGTTCTTTTAAGGACACAGGTCATTTTCAAGGTGAGGCCATGATTATTTAATAAATACAAAGTTTCTATGACTTAAAGAGACCTTTATGTACCCCCTATTGACGCTGTTGGCCTGCAATATAAATAGTTATATACAATGTGAGTAGTGTTAGTTTATTGAAGATTATGTACCAGAGTAGGTTTTCAGATTACTTACATAAACTGACAAGACAAACAGTTCTTTCACAAATTTCAGGATTTTTTAAAATACTAATTTCAAATGAAAATCTCAAAGCAAGTTGTGGAAAAAATAGATGTGATGGATGAAATTTGAGGTTGTTTTTGGATAACTTTTTAAATTCCTTAAAAAATTATGACCCTCAATTTTGCCTGTGTAATATCAACAGAAAGGTTGTACATGGTCAATATATACAGTAGAGTCTCACTTATCCAACACTCGCTTATCCAATGTTCTGGATTATCCAACGCATTTTTGTAGTCAATGTTTTCAATATATCATGATATTTTGGTGCTAAATTCGTAAATACAGTAATTACTACATAGCATTACTGCATATTGAACTACTTTTTCTACCAAATTTGTTGTCTAACATGATGTTTTGGTGCTTCATTTGTAAAAACATAACCTAATTTGATGTTTAATAGGCTTTTCCTTAATGCCTCCTTATTATCCAACATATCCACTTATCCAACATTCTCCCAGCCCATTTATGTTGGATAAGTGAGACTACTGTATTAGCATAAATCCAATTGCTGGTCCCAGCTACAGTAGATAGATACATCAAAGACTAGAGTTCTGCAAGATCTGCTGTTTTAGTGATCCTGCTTTAGTTAGTAGGCTGGTGCAGAAAGTCATATCCCATCATAAGAAATTTGTTAACTTCGTATTTATGATGAGATATCTGATGTGTGTGTGTGGCTCATGCCAAAAACGTTAGAATTGAAACTTACCCAATACATTTTTCTTTGTATTTTGTACATCTTGGGAATCTCCCTCCCAAAGTCAGCTTGATCTTAATTTTCATGGCAAGCAAGCAAAGCCAAGCCAAGCTCCCATTCCTCTGTAAATTAATGGCCTCTCGCTATTAGGATCAGGAAAGGCAGGAGCAGGAAAGGAGGGAGCAGAATTTGCTGGGAAAATCACAGAACACTGGGAAATGTAGTTCGGAAAGGTGAGGAGCCATATGCCAGATAATTCAAAAGGCCCTGCCCTAAACTACATTTCCCAGAATGCATCAGCATCAGAAAGCACCAATCAGGATAGGAGGAGAGATATTCCCCTCTGTAGCTAGCCATAGTTCCAAAAATACGGCAGGGACATTGGACTATAGCACATCTTGCTATTGTATTGTTGAGTCTCCACCAATTTAACATAGTTTGTGCCACAAAAACAAAGTTTCTGGAGTAGAACAACTACCTTCAATGTAAGGACTAAACAATTAAGTCCAGAGCATCTTTACCACTTTACTGTTTAATTTTAATAATTTTGATTTTATATGATAAAGGAGATGCTGGTTCGCATATTGTAAAGATATGTTTGTATTCATAATGTGATTAAGATGATGGCAACAGCAGAGATGATAATGACTAATGATAGCAATAGTGTCCACACCAAGCAGGTCTTGTTGCATTTCCCCCACACAGAGATGCACAACTTGACTCCATTTATGACCTCATCAGACAGGAGTGAATTTGGCAGCATTCTCTACTTCACCTTCCCTTTAAGCACGGAGCCCACAGGCTCCATGCTTAAAGAGAAGGCAAAGTGGAGACTGCTGTGGCTGCAGCAACACGGGAGGCTTCCCGTTTTACACCAGGAACAATGGGAATAAGCCAGGATGTCAATGTGTCCCCCTGTGGAATGAAGACTTGGGTGAGTTGAATGATGTGGGACTCAGTTGAATTAGGTGATGCAGGGCTATTCTGGCAGCCTTTGTGATAAGGTCCTTAAAGTGAAATAATTATACAATGCACTTTTATTGCATAGAGCCTGTTACTAGCTTCAAAACTGTAAATGTTCTTATACACATTAATAATGAGATCTCAGGTAACACGAACAATGCACTGGGTTTACTGATCTGAGGGGGAAAGCTCTCCTGGACAGTAACTCTCTGTAGGATTTTGCAGGCTGAAAGTTATTATAGATAATTAACTAAAGTGAGTCCAAAAAAGAAAAAGAAGTCAGGATGAGGACAACTTGATTTTAAAATAAAAACATTTATTAGAATGACAGAAAGCAAATGTTGTCAAAATCCAACAGAACTATGACTTTATTGCTGTATTGACCAGTCTAATGACTTCACATGTCTGCTGGTGGCAGCATTCCTCTTAGCTGAGAGTCGTGGGAAATCTGGTGGCCCATGCCTCACCTCGCATCACATTGCCTGCCGAGAGAGTGATCACATGGGAGGAAGTGTAGAGCATGTGTGGTGTACACAGCTCCCCCCCTTAGATTTTGAAAGAGGCCTCCTCTGTTGCCTCTGCACTCACAGAGCCAGCAGGACGTCATGTGAACAGAGCCAGCTGGCTCCGTGGGTTACTAGGGCTAGATCAGCATTTGCTGCAGAATCTAGACCCGTCTGATGAAGTCGTAAGTGGCTAGAGTGGTCAAGTTAATCTTATGTGTCTACAGACTAAGACGCACAAGAGA
Source organism: Anolis carolinensis (assembly GCF_035594765.1). Taxonomy (NCBI): domain Eukaryota; kingdom Metazoa; phylum Chordata; class Lepidosauria; order Squamata; family Anolidae; genus Anolis; species Anolis carolinensis. The sequence goes on from NC_085845.1 coordinate 72,833,819, forward strand.
TTTTCTCACCTGCAGATGTGAAACACAATCTAAATAAGGCCAGGGAAGCATGTTTTGTATGAAGAAGATTATGGGAAGATCCCTCCTGCTTTGCTTTGCTGGAGATGCTTTTTGAGACTTCTCTGCTTCCTTCAGTAGAGATCTGTCTTTGCTTTTGTGAGCAGGGGACTCAAAAGATCTGCCTATCTTCTGTACTAATCTCTCTAAGCTGCCTCTGTGTTTTATCTCTCTGCTTTTATTTAACCTATTCCCAGCTTGGGGACTGTCACCTAGAGTGAGCAAGACACCTCTGGTTAGGGCAAAACATGACTTTTATATTATCCAACGCCTTGTCTGCACAAAAACAGTTTGCACATCTGTGCAAAAGACAGATGTAAATGTGACCTGCTTGTCATCCTCTAGTAATTGCTCCTGATGACTCATAGATATTCCTCTGATGGGACAAAGCCAATTAAATATAAGATGTACCATCCTGAACCAGTTTGGCAAGATGTCCCATTCATTACAATAAGCAAGATGTTACATTCTGATGGCTTTTTTGAGTGCAACAATGAGACCATTTTCTTGTTAGTGAGACAGAGGGCTTTGAAGGAAAATTCCAGTTTGTACTTTTAAAATGAGACTTGCCTTCTTCAAGAACAGCCAGGGATCCAGGGGATCATTTCCTGTCCTGCCTTTTGCTGCTCAAACTGTGACAGGAGGTATTTCCTTGTCTAATAACATGTTTGCAAGTCACATTTATTGAACATTGGTTGTAACTTGGGACAAAATGCACTTTCTGACTTTGATGCCCCCCCCCTTCTCTTTCTCTTTCTTACTAAAAAGGAGTTGCAGCAAGCCAATATCTGTAATGGAAATCCAGTAGGAGAGATGAGATCTTTAACACCATCTTTCCATTAATCTACTCAAATTCCCTCCTACTTTTCTTTCCACTACACTGAACAAATGGGCTACATCTTTGCAAGTAATTCAGGTCTAAAACAAGTTTGAAATAGCATTTTCATTGACTTGGATGGGTAGAAAATCCTTAGTTCTCCTGATGGTTAAAAGCAGTCTTTTCCAATAATGTTCTAGTATTACCAGCAAGCAAACAAAAAACAAGATAAAGGCTGTATCTCTAAGCTTTGTTCTTCTCAGTGTCCATTTAATGAAAATGAAGCATGGAAGATTAAGCATAAAGAATGTATTGGAGGTGCCACCTAATGTTTGGGGAGGCCAGGCATGTTGGGAAGTGTAAGTTTCCTTGTACATGCATTTAAACTTTTCTGGCTATGCTGTAAACATTTGTAACCAGTTCATTTTTGCATCAGTAGAAGTCCACAGGAGTGTTTTTGCTGGCTTGCTTCTTTGTTTCATGGTGCTTATCTTGAACCTCTAACTTATTGGTGAAAATATTCACTCTTCCAAAAAATGTGTTGGAGAGCAGGTAATCACCCAACTTACATGTACTAGATAGAAGTCAACCTGGATAGCTGTAAAGAGAAATTTAACAATTTTAGTTCAGTTATCAGTGGCTACCAGTCATGATAACTATTCCATTGCCCTGTCGTATTCAGTGCAAAGTGAGCTGAAAACAAACAGTAGTCTCAAACTGGTTTTCATTTGGCATAAATCCCTTGTTCCTGCAGCTGGCAATCTGAAATTACATATGTTTCTTGCCTACACCTGTATAATATATACAATTTTCATACAAATTGGCCAAACATTTAAGAGGGGAGAAAGCAAATCACTCTTCTCATTTGAACTAGTTAACTCCTATCAATTTTAATGGGCTTAATCTAAATAAGAAAAATTTTGGATGTAACCCATAATTTCAAAGCTTTTATGGCGCTTTAGATGTATCTTTAAATATTTAAATCTGCTATGGATGACATGAATACCACTGGGCCATTAGTCAGCTCTTCCTTTATTACCCTGTCCAATTAATGAGTGCCTATAATTTTAATATTTATGGAGGACTGTTTCTGGCCTTAGACAATTATGATTGTTCATGATGTGATACAGACACAAAATAAATACCATTTCTGGATGCATAAACAGTGAAGAAAATATTTATAGCTTGCAATAAAACTGCCTCCAATCAATATAATGACACTGTGAAAATATATCGTTAGAAAGATTACTATGTTACAAAATGGGTTAACCTGAGTTCATTGCAGCCAGCAGCAAAACAAAACAAAACTTGAATTAGGAAAACAGTGTTCATACTTTTAAAAAAGAGCATGATGGGAAAATTTCTGGATCTCAAACCAAATGACAGGGTTATAAACATAGTGTTGTATGACAGAAAAGGCTAAACCAACAAGTTCCAGGTTCCATCATTTGAATACAGTCTCTATAGTTTCAGGGCAAAATCCTCCCACTGTAGATTTACTGTAGGCTTTCTAAAGTTCACAGACCTTGAAGAGGAACTTCCTGACATATGTAGAACGGGAGGAAGAAAGCAATTTATAAATGCCAGTTACTTTGTATTGCTTGACAGAGGCCAGAATAATTTGTGACAATTCAAATGTTATAAAAAAGTAAGCAGCATTGAAAGTCACAATGTTCATGGTACTCATTCAGCCGTGGTTTCAGGTAAGAGGATAAAAGGTTTCTCTTCCAACCTAGACCATTTCTACATGGCCAAAAAAATGTAGAGCACACTTCTCAGTTGCTGCAGTGAATCCATATGATGCATGAGCCAAATGTACAGCACATGCTTTGCCTCCAGCTATTATTCTGTGATAGGAGAACACACAAATTCTTCTAGAGTTTTCTGAAAGCTCCGGAGATATTCCTCACTGACAGTGATGTGGACGGATCGACTGTCTATTACCACCAGTGCTCCCACCATTGCTTCACCACCAACACACAGCTTTCTTCCACAGGTATGCTGGTGATGTTGCATTTCTGGTGAGGTCATGTCAGGTGCCACACTATGAGAACAGAAATGTGACATTGCCAGAAAGCCTCTGGGAGAGAGATATTTGCTGGTGGCAAGCAGCAGTGGTGGTGTCTGTGTGCCATGTAGGACTCTCATAGCTGCATCAGAGCATCTCTGAATCGCTTTAAGCTGGAGCCCTCCAGTAAGTGCAAACATGGACTGATTGAAACATTATGAAGAACCATAGGGCAAATGAGCAAAGTGGAGAAATGCATCCTCCCACCCACCATTTAATTTTTCGGTCATTTAGAGTTCATTTTAACAATGTTGGAAGATCTTCATGCCAAATTGTGTGGAGAGTTTCCATTGAAATTAGAGGTTAGCTTCTTCATAAATTCAGCACAAAGATTGATAGAAAGACATATGGCAGTGGTGCTGCTAAAGTGATCCAGCTCCTAGTGTTATCATTCAATATTATATTTCTCATCATGCCTAAATAAAGCTCTGAGCTCTTTCTTAAGACAGAGTCCCAGTGCAGACTACCTCATGTCTTTGTTCTGGCCAGCTTTTAGTATTGACCATACTATCCAGTATGCTTCCTTTTTCCTAAATATCTTGTGAGAGTTCTTACTCTCTGCAGTATATGTTTGCATCTTTTTCATTATTCAGAAAATTAGGTTAGATGAAATTGACATTATGGTGTTATTGATATTAAGCAGCAATTTGAAGATACAGCCTATTATGTTTCCCAAGCAGTAACATGAGTGTGGGTTTAATGTAAATAAATATTGCTTGCAATTCAGTTTTTTTTCTCAAACAAAGCAAAGCTGACAAGAGATTTTGTCACAAAAACCTGCTTTTTCACAACAGATCTATAGTCATGAGTAATGATGACATACCACCACCCTCGCTATCACACATCTCTCCGTTTGCATATCTGTGCCAATTTACTGATCCATAGTCCTGCATTTATACTTCCAACATAACCTCATAACTGCATTACATTTTTAAAAGAAATTCTTTTACAGCAACTTTGCAATTTCAGGTTTGATTTTTTTCCTCCCAAATATCACTAAAATTTTAAACATTTCCAGCTCAGAAATAGTGAGAGGAGGGAAGGAAAGTGGGAGAGGAGGACAATCCTTCCCCTTGATTTCACTTCACTGCCATGCCAATACAGAAGCAGAATAGCACTATTGCACCAGGTAGGTGACTGGAACATTATACAATTTGCAACCATTGACAGGTTCTTCCCACCAATGACAAATTAGTCACAGGGAGGAGACAATGGGATGCGCATGGTGATGTGCAATAGGGACCACCACCAAAGGTTCTGCTTCAATGCCAGTTTGTCTCCTTGTGTGATAAAGTCAAAGAAATCCCAGACAAAATTAAGGAAATCCTAAGTACCCCATGGTTACTCTTGTGTATGGTTAGGTATATAAACAAATCAGGAAATTAAAGACAAAACCAAATCTCCTCATTTCCCCCCAAGACAATTTGTCCTCCCACTGAAAAATATGAAAAGGAGGGGAGAGCTCTAATAAAGTATTTCTCTTTTGGAATTACTGAAATGCTTTAAAGCAGTGGTTCTCAACCTTTGGGTCCCCAGGTGTTTTGGCTTGCAACTCCCAGAAATCCCAGCCAGTTTACCAGCTGTTAGGATTCTGGGAGATGAAGGACAAAACATCTGGGAACCTATAGGTTGAGAATCACTGCTTAAGTACCTGCATATTATGAAGCAGGAATGGTAATTATTCACACACACACACACCAGCAGTTGTGGGATATTCTCTCCCAGTAGCCCCAGCCAGCATGATCAATAATGAAGGATACTGGGAGTTTTAATACAACATCTAGAGTTATACGTGATTCCTATCCTCATCTATAGAATTACAGAAGAATATTTCCTGTGTATTGATTTCATATATAAAACAATTGTATTTAAAATGTATTTCTGCACCAGTGCAAGCTGCCCTCTTCAGAGAAGCATATTGCAAGAGAGTGCATCATGATTTGTAATAATAAAATAAAAAAGTGTTTGATATGGGTAATCTTGAGCTAATCTTCCAATCAAAACATGCTGCTAGCCTATTCCTTGAGACTATGTTTGTAACCAACATTTACTTGGTTACAAAATGTGTGCTTTCTGTTTTTATCTTTCGTCTCGATGATAATAATTAAACACTTGTGTTTAAGTAACATAGATTGCAGCAATATACAGTGTTGTTTTTTTAATAAAAGTTAGTTTTTTATAGGTTATATATGTGCAGTATGGGGCCTCCGGTGGCAAAGTGTGTTAAAGTGCTGAGCTGCTGAACTTGTGGACCAAAAGATCGCAGGTTCAAATCCGGGGAGCAGAATGAGCGCCCGCTGTTAGCCTCAGCCTAGGAGTTCAAAACATGCACATGTGAGTAGACCAATAGGTACCGCTCCGGCAGTCATGCCGGCCACATGACCTTGGAGGTGTCTACGGACAATGCCGGCTCTTTGGCTTAGAAATGAAGATGAGCACCAACCCCCAGAGTTGGAAACAACTGGACTTAACATTACAGGAAACTTTTACCTTTACCTTATGTGCAATATTATAATTTTGTATGCTAACTTGTGAATGCGGCATTGCATTTTGCTAAAGCAGTAGCATACATATGGGAACATTATCAAAATAAATGTTGCACATATTCAGATTTTCCAAAAAAAAAGTCATCTCCCCTCTGCACAAAACCTTTTCCTTCAAAATTTATGGAAACTTTATCTTTCCTAGAATTAGTAAAATTGTACCTACTTATTGTACTTGTATGTTACTCTTCGTTAGAATGCTTGAAAGTCTGAATGTCCTTTGTAATACAGTACTTTACAATATAATCCTAGACATGTCTACACAGAGGTAAACTCCATTTACTCCAGCTCTGGACCCATCTGGAGGTCAGTGTCATGGTGGCAACTTCTGAGGATGTGCGGGCCATTTGTTCTCTTTCAGACACTGCCTTTTTTTTCTCTTGATGTAAAATAATGAGTGACAAAAATACTGTTTGGATCATCAGTTGTGATGGTGGTGGTAAAACTTCAGTATGAGTGGCTTTCTTTCCTGGAGTAGAATTGACCACTGAGACATTATAGGCAGCTGAAAGGTAAAGGGAATAACCAGTTAAGGCAGTTGGGGCTTGAGTTGGGGCTTGAGGGAAAGACAATGAAGAAGTCCTTGTTTATCCTTTATATGTCTTTGGGAGGGTGTTATTGTTATTTAAAGGGGGAAATGAACACAGTGTTACATAATCTGTGTGGCTTGGATAAAGTTTATCCCATATGATTAGAGCTGACAGCTTTCACAAAAGCAGCAATGTTACCTTTATATTCTTGAGGCTACGAAGTACAAGCAGAAAATTCTTCAAGTGATGGCAGCAGATTGGTAGTATTCACTTCCATAATAATTAGAGTTATACTATCTCTAACTTAGGGGTTCTCATCACAGGCTTAATAGCCCAAACACTCACTGTGAAGTCACTTTCATGGACTTCTGGTACTTATCATGGGGTAAAGTGTTCTAGCCCCCATGTTAAGGAAAATCACAAGATGCTCTAGAGTTGATTGAAACTTCACATGTATTGTCAAAGGCTTTCACAACCAGAATCACTGGGATGTTGTGTGGTTTCCAGGCTGTATGGGTGTGTTCTAGCAGCATTTTCTCCTGATGTTTCATCTGCATCCTCGGAAGATGATAGCCAAAGATACAGGAGAAAATGCTACTAGAACACAACCATACAACCTGGAAACCAGACAGCAGGTTGGGGATGGAGTATGTGGCTGTCTTTGGAGACATCAAGAGCATTACTGCTTAAGACTGGTCACAGATTAAGCAGCCAGTGTAGATGAGTGATAGTATGTGGATGAGTCTCTTTTCAGTCCCACCCATGACAAAATGCTATGGAATGGGAATACTAGCATTCTTTGGCAGAGAAGACAAAATACTTTGTAAAACTACAAATTCCAGAATTCCATACCATTGAATCATGGCAGTTAAAGTAATGGCAAGCTGCCTTAAGTCTATAGTGTAAATGCACCCATTGACACATTGCATACACATGCCTTTTCTGCAATTCAGTACCAATTTGATTGTTTTGAAATATGCTATAGTGTAGTTTGAAACATGCGCAAAAGGTTATGCAACAGAAGTTAGAGGACTTAAAAGGCCTGGAGAGGTACAATAATTTATAATGAATGGAAGAGAAGTTAGTATGACTATAATTGAGAAAATGACAAATGGTATCCTATCGATAGTATAACTTAGTGTTACACAGGGTATAAGGTAATTAAGCTCTTTTCACATTCAAACTAATAGTTACCCATTGAAGCTAAAAGGAAGTAAATTCAGAATGAATGTCAAGAGAACTTGTTTTTTTCAAAAGCAATCAGCACATAAAGTCTTTGACGAACAATACTGGGTGCACCAGAATTGGATTGACTTATTTCTGAATAGAAACTAATTCTATTGTTTCTGATTTCAACTGTGTTTTTGAAAAGCTAGTCAGAATGGTAGACTAAAATAGAGTGTCATTTGTGTGAGCAAGCTCTCCAACTGAAGCTGAGCATCGTTTTTATGACATGCATGGAATGTTCTTCCAAGAGGTCAACTGGGCTTAACTTTTCTAATTTCATTTTGCTGAATTCCTCCCTGGTTCTCCATGGTCATATGTGCATTTTATTTTGGGGCTGGGAGAAAGGCTTCTGAAAACTGTTTGATTAAAGTTCTATTAGCTTTATTGACTAGAGGCATTGGAATTTACATTTTAGCAACAACTCAAATGCCACAAATTTCCCAGCCCAGTGTTGGTATATGGATGGAATTTGAGTTTTCTGTCCCTTGTCTGCAACTGGAAGTGCACTTCTGGTAACTTCTGTATGTTGTATGGTCAATTGGCTCTGAGACCCATTGAACCTGACCATTTTGGAAAACTAGCCCTTAGTTTATCTAATGCCTCCCCAGGCACCTGGAAAGACCGGTCTCTGAGGCCCATTCCACACTGCCCTATATCCTAAGATCTAATCTCAGACTATCTGGAAATGGAAACTCATACAATCCAATTTAAAGCAGATAATCTGGGATCAAATCTTGGAATATCGGGCAGTGTGGAAGGGGCCAGAGGGCCTATTCAGACAGGGCCTAAAATATGTAAGCTCTCACGTTTTTACTGGAGGTGTCCAAATGGTGCCTCTGGTAAAATCAAAGTAATTTGATACTTGGTATAACCCAGGTCTTTGATGATATCCAGGTCTTTCCATGTGTGAATCGGGCCTGAGGACTGCAGCACGTGATCCCAGGGGCCAATCCACACAGCCGTCTTGGGTTTTTGGGTCCTCCCCAAAAATCCCCAAATAAGTCCTTAAAAATTAAAACAATTTACCCAGCTGCCATTAAAGTACTTCTGGAGTCCTCTTGGTGCATAGAAATGATGCACCAGGAGATGGGGGGGGGGGAGGTAAGGAGGAAAATAGCTCCTCACCCCCCCTCTCCTGGCACACCATTTATATGTGCACGGAGGACTCCATGGTGGCCAAAGTTGTTCTAATTTTAAGGGGTTCTTTTGGCAGACTTCTGGGTGACTGGGTGCCCTCCTAGAAGGTATGGGAAGGCATCTAGACACCCCCTCCACCCAGAAAGCATGGGTTTTGGGTGGAGGTGTGGGGACTTAAAACTGCTTTGGCGTACTTTTAAGTGAAGTCTGGAAACACCCTGAGACACTCAGTTGAGAATGGGACAGTGAGATCCTGACCACATGGAGCCCAACACATTCTCACACACACATGCTTGGGAAGAATTCTATTTGTTAAAGCTCCTTAAGTGTAACACACATTCTGCCATGGAGCAGTCATCTCTTGAGGCAGGTTGCAACCATCTTTCTTAAAATGCAGAGATTTAAGATATTACCACACTCACATCTTCTACGGCAAGAACTTTCCCATTTCCTATACTCAGATGTTTCTTTTCTCTACCAGGCTGTCTGCTGAGGAAGCTTGTCACAGTGGTAATGAAATCTTTTTATGTTGCAGAGACTTTGGAATAGTCTAAGTTACACATTTAGTTTATGCAGAACAGTAGGCTTTACTGTAACTTTACATGAACTCAGTTTGAATATCACAGGAATGAACCCAGATCAAAACTTACAGATCTGTGGCTCCGATAAAGGTGATTTGGTTGAGAGAGAAGAACTCATTTAACATGATGTTGGGAGTCATAATTCTCTGCAGATTTTTTTCCTTGACAGTCCTGCTTAGGTAGTCCTCATAGGTCTATTGTACAGTAGGTTCATTAATTTCTTGCTGCTAGAAGATTATTGAAGGCAACGTATTGGAGAAAGCTAATTAAGATGGATGCCTCATTACTTAGAAAAGAGTAATTCAGATACTGAAGATGGGAGTGCTTTGCTAAGCAGAGAGAATATTTGGGGAGTTCTAGTTTAGAAAGGAAATACAAGCAGGGACATAACAGAAATTTGAATCTGTAATTTGGATCAGAGAAAGGCATGGAGACAAGAATTGTCTTTATGTTTAAAGGAGTTAAAGACAGTCACCATGTTTTATTGATTACACTATGTAACACAATTGTTGTTCCTGAGTTATAAATGTAATTCCCTAATTGCTTCTATCATAAAACATAGAAAAAATTTATTAAACTGAAAAAGCTTTGTTTTTGTGGGACATCCTGCAGCACATTTTGCTATAGTTTTTCAATGAATATCTCAAGTCTCAACTAATTAAACATAGTTTGTGGCAGCCACAAAATAAAGTTTCTTCAGTATAACAATTACTTTCAAAGTAAACATTCCATAATTAAGCAAGGATAATCTTTTCAAACCAGAAACAGAGGTTTTTTCTTTCTTTCAAATTTTGTTACTATGGACCTCATCACATCAAGCTGGAGAAAACATCAAGGGGAAGTGGGGAAAAGGGTGGAGTTTCACGGGGTTCTGCTTTTAAAGAAGTTAAGAATTTACTCACTCCCATCACACTAAGATCACCGCTTTCAGCTTCTAACTCAATCATCTGTTTAATTCCCTTCAAATGGGCAAGGATACCAGCATACTTTTAAAAACATGGATCCTTTAAGGCACCACTGCCTTCAAACCCCTTAGATTGAAACAGAAACACCTTTCTTAAGGTGGCACTGGGGTAATTTGCACTCAAAACTCTTGACTGAAACAGAAGCACCTTTCTGAAGGTGGCAATTTTGCTGGGGTCATTTGCACTGAGATTTCCACCCATTGTCCCTCTAGGATTTTGATTATTTATCTTTAAAAAACAAACAAAAAAAACCATCACCCCAGATTGTAGGAAGTGGTTTAAAATTAATGCTCATCTCTCCCAGAGCCTTTGCATTGGCAATCATAGGAAGTGGTTTTAAATTAACCCATTCCCAATGCCTCTGCTTTCGTGATTTGGGGAAATGGGCACTTAGGCTCCTCCCACACACAGCGTCATCGCTTTATAAGTGGGCAACAAAAGAGGGCAACAGTGATTAACATCACACTGGGAAATTGGCCATTTGGCCTGTCTCTATGTGGGGAATTTAAAAATAAGTCACTTGCCAATTGACTCAGGAATTGTTGGAAAAACCAACATTTTAGAAATGGCAAAATACCTCACCTTCACAGTTGGAGCTTGTGTCATGTGAAGGGCACAGTGGGTTGCAATTTCTTAAATGTGTAAAAACCCTGATTGTATTGTGTGTGATGAAGTCAATAGTGTTATAGCCAATAGATCTTGGCATACCAAAAATTAGGATTAGGAACCATTTAGCTCTTGAACAATTGGTAGAATATTCTGGATTTGCAGAAGCCATAGTCAAAGGTGATGGATGTTGGGAGTTGTAATCCAAAAACATCTGGAAGACTGCACAGTTCTGATCTTTAACATAGTTGAATGACCTATTTGCTGCATAGCCCAACTACTGACCAATAATAACCCTTTAGCCAACATACTCAGAGCAGAAATCTTAGGTGCACAATAACATGAGCTGATAGACTGTGGGCTTTCACTGTGACCTGTGTCTGTGGCAGTACACTAGCCTCTTGACCTAAAATAAGCTGGGGCCTTTTAACTGACACCTGAAGAGTGTTAGTGCTGGGATGTGGACCCCTTTTCTGGTAAGTGCTGTATTCCTCTGAGGATAATCTATTGGGAGAATGCATACTTGTGTGTGTAAAAACTTCTCTCTATCTTCTCCCACACACATTTTCTTCCTAGTCATCATGGCAAAATAATGACCTATAACTTTTGTTCTCAGAAGCTTTTGATCATTGATTCTAAATGCTGCCTTAAGAGGATTCCAGCTTTGAGATTTCCCCAATGCTTACTTCTGCTACAAATCCAGCCCACTAGCTGAAACACCTTCAATGAAAACACATAAAGCATAGAGCACTGACATTAAATGGTAGAATCTTGCTGATGGTGCTAGTAAGATCATAGACTCATCTGACCGAGACAGATCTGTTAACAATCAAATATTCCATCAATGGATGGTTAACTAAAAAGTGGGTGAGTGGGAAGTGCTGTGTACTTTTGAGTGCAAGATCAACAAAAGTATCCCTCAGTTCTATGAATGTATTTTATTTAGAGAAAACTTGCATGAATAGTTCCCAATTTGTCTTTGAAAATGTGATTTTTTTACAACTTTCTCACTTTGATAAGAAAAAAAAAGTAAAATGACGTTAAAAGAAGCAAGTTTATGAAAGATTTACATCACTACAGACTTCATACCTCTACTGGAATCATCAGTTTGGATACTACTGTAAATATTAAAGGATCCTTAATCTGACACAGCAAGGCAGCTGTTTTCTTTGCAGTAAAAATGCGAAGAATTATATGTTCAGGTAAACAGATTCCCATTTTCCTTTTTTTTGAGCCAGTGACCATTCTAGCTGGGAAACTTTGGAACTTGTATGCCAAAAAGTATCTTTTCAACATTCTGATTTTTTTTCCATTAAAAAAAACAAGTAAAATAATATTATTGTGGTATTTTCTCCAGTTTTGTATGCAGACTGCTTATTGGCAAAGAAAATATGTTTTATATATTTGTGTTGGTAAAAGAAATATGCTTATTATTTTGATAGGAAAGCTAAAGATGTAAGTACCCAGAAATTGAGTAAGCCATTCTTACTTTTTTCCGATATTTTTGTGGGGTTTGACATATTAAATGCTGTGTGTCCTAGTTAATATGCTCTGCCAACCGATTTTATTCCTTCTATTATTCATGTGCAGTGAGCAATTGAACAAAATTTATTTCCAGTCTAGCCTAGGGGAAACAGTTTGTCATAATCAAAACCTGGCAACTTGTTGCTATGTCTCTATGCTGCAAATGTCTGGTCCATCTGGAAGGACCACTTTTAAAACTAGGCAATACAAAAAGAAAGCTAAATCATATTTGCTTCATATACCAGCGTGAAGTCATTAGCCCAGTCTAGGACATGTATTATTTTTGATCGTGTGAATTATATTGTATGGATCATTGGAGAAATATTGAGCAGTTTTTCTTGATCATCATTCTAGCCACAACGTTTCAGATATCAACCATACTAGGACACACACACACACACACACACACACACACACACACACATATATATATATTGATTATACAAATCAAAAATTATTTGGCTTGAATATTAAAAGTACCAATATAATTGTTTATTCAAATGAAACCTGCACTTTAATAATATCATGTATTCCAACTTCTTAAAAAATCAGTTACTTTGAGTTGCACTCATAAGTATATTTCACTGAATTCCATGGATCTTATTTCTAAATTGATGAGTATAGGATTATATTGTTAACATGTTTGGGGCATTTGAGAACCAATTGAGTTTACCATCCCTCAATATGAAACTGGAAGTGCACAATATTCACATCTAATTTTGTACAAATTCCTTTGGAAGCAAGAAAAGTTATGGAGAGGTCTTTCTCTCAAGAAAAGCAACCACTATCCTATTCCTGCTTTTTCCCAATAGAAGGGCCTTGGGAATATAGATAACCCATCTCCACTTTTAACCTTTAATTTAATCTTTAATTTAATTTGACCTAGTCCATGGAAATGAGAGGGATTTCTGTAAAACTATGATAGCAGCTGTCTTATAGGACATTTATACATGTATGTTAGGAATGCACACAACAAGATGGGTTCTAGGTACATTTTTCATCAACTAGGCACTGTGTTTGCATTATGTGTAAATGTATTGTACATTCAAAGTAAGAACCATTGTGAAGACAGCTAATTTCTTGATAGGCGATTTGTTTTTCATGTACCTCATCTGAAATGTAAGATGCATATGAAATATAAATGAATTTAATGTTTAAACTTGAGTCCCATCTCTAAGATATCACTTTATGTAGATAAATGCAAATACAAATATTCTGAAATCGGAAGAACTCCATAGCACTTCTTGTTCCATGCATTTTGGATAAGGGATATCAATCTGTATTCAGAAGCCTGGTCATATCAGGTTTTTCAGTTTCATAGTACTTTTTAATCACACTCAGCCAAATATATTCACACAGAGAACTTCCCAAATGAAAGAAGAATGAGGAAGTGGAAGAGGCAAGAAAAAAGCGAATGGCACCAATTCCCTATTAAAAAAGAATAGATAGCTTTAGAAAAGAGCATCTTGTCAATATATATTACTGATGTATTTTTGTTAGTATAATGTGTATTACTATCTTTTAGCTGTCTACCATATATGGTCTGATGGTCCTTAACACTACCAGATCCTTGTCTCTGGCAAAAAGTGGGTATTTCACTTTTAAATTTTTAGATGGTAAAATTTCAGCAGAACTGATCATATTTTCATTTGATCAAGCATCAAGTACATTTGATGTCACTATATAAAGATGAGGAAGGAGAGGTTAAGGAGGAGGAAAAAGGAAGAGAGGGAAAGGAAGAAGTAGTGGTGGTGGAAATGGAGGTGCGGAAGAGGAGGGGTGGTGGTGGTGACAGGAGTCCTTCTGTATTATATAAAATACCATATCTCTTCCAGCAACATCCTGTTTTGTTTTGCTCCAATTTTATTGAGAAACATGACAGAATTACTGGCTCTGTCAAGTACAATTCAATTTAAAAAGGCAGGAGCTGAACAATAGAATCATAGAATAGAAAGTTGGAAGAGACACATGGGCCACCTAATCCAACCCCCTGCCATGCAGGAAAAGCACAATCAAAGTATCCCTGACATATGCTAGTTCCACACCTGTATCCCCCACTTTGAATCTAGTAGAGAGAAAAAACAATCTTAGTCTCTATAAAACATATTTAGTTTTAGTTGTTCATGCTTTTCCACATGAACTCATCAGATGTGCTACTTTGCCCATCATACACTGCTTGTTCTTCCTTTTGTCCATTACACGATGCACATGTACTTCTATCTGGGCTCCATGGAGAAAGGGGAGAGCAAGTGGCATATGCCGCAGTGATGGTAACAAAGGAGGCTTCCCATGTTGCCTTTGAAACAATGGGGGGAAGTCGGATGGTGGATGCTTTCCCCTATGAGATGGGGTCTCAGGTAAGTCAGGCGATGTGGGTGGGGGACAGATTCCCCATGCCTCCCAATAGGACCCCATGGATTTGCCATAATGGCAATGTGATAAGGTCCCTAGTTGCACACTTGGAGCCATTGAAAGAGAGAAAAAATGGTTGCGGGGGGGGGGGTATATTTTTGGTAGCCTGCGTTGCTGTAGGAGGGCCCAGGAGCAGAAAAATGACTGCTGATCCTACCACAGTCCACCTGTGGGTAATGCTGACAGTTCAGTAATGAGACACATGTTGAGAAGAGGTTATTATTAGAAGTTGCCATTTAAAAGTTGGGCCAACCGGTGGAGGCTCCTTCTTTGGAGGCTTTTAAGCAGAGGCTGGATGGCCATCTATCGGGGGTGCTTTGAATGTGATTTCCTTCTTCTTGGCAGGGGGCTGGACTGGATGGCCCATGATGTCTCTTTCAATTCTATTATTCTATGATTCTACTGCTGAATATGTTAACATTGTGTGTTTTCTAAAACAATGAAATATACAGAAGAGAGAAATTATTGACATTGCACACTAAGGTGAAAAAAATTAATCTCAAATGTCTTCTCAATTATTTTCTTTGGAAGCTCAGTAATAATAAATGTATGCAAAGCTTGGGAAAAATAATAACTGAAATAAGGTTTAGTTAACTGAGCCTTGCTATTGGTAAGCCTGCCCCTATATCAGAATGTAATTGCAAAAGATTAAAAGAAAATGAAATAATTAAAAGGACTATCAAGGGATTAAAATGACAGGCTGAGTCATGAAGAAATTAGGCTCTATAAGTGTTTACAAAAGTAAATTTTAATTACTGCTCTGAGAGCTTCATCAGATAAGCTGATGTTGTATAGTGTGACTTTACTTAAAATATAGATGCAGAATTTAAGTGATAATTAACAAATGCCTAAAGTTAGCATCTCTCCTTCATCATCTGCGCTAATTTGATCATATTCGAATGCGATCATACTTCATTGTATTTTATCATGCACCATTGCATTTCTGTATTGCTATGTCATTTTTCTGCTTGCTTGCTACTCTGAAATAGAAATTACACTATCCTTCAGTATTGAACTATCCAAAATGTTCACTTTCAACTTTGTTTCTGATTTATTGATTGATTGATTTTACTAGTTTAATGTACAATCAAAATAACATACAGAGGGAACAACAGGAGAGGGAGAGAAAAGGAATAAAGAAGCAATTGCACATGTCTGCATTTAACACGTTCTTGAAGATTGATTTATCAATTTGCCAGGGCAAAGGAGTATCTGCTTTCTTTGCCCTCCCCCCCCCCCCCAAAAAACAAACTATAAGGATGCAGACTCAAGTCTACATTTGGAATGTCCCTATAGGAGGGAAAATAACATCAGAAGAAAGAAAATCTCTTTCTGCCTATAGAGATTTTTTATTCAGATCTGCAATATTGCCACCTGCAGCTTCAGATCTGGATCTGTGGCTGCATAATAAAATTAATCTAAAGTCCAGCAAAAGCTTTGCTACCATTGCAGTTATAACTGTGTGTAGTTTTTATAAATTGACTAGAGGTACACATTCACCATGGATAAAACCTGAATGTCAGTTGGCTCCTTTGCAGTGATTTAGGCTTCCCTGAAGCAACAGAGATAAAATCAGGCTGCTCTTAAAACCTTGAATCCACCTTTGAGATTTCCAGCATGAAGAGATACATGGTCCCAGATTGTGTGTTCAATGTTATAGTTTCTCTTAAAACCAACCATAAAAGAAGTGGTGAAAGCTTGCAAGAGAGGAGACAGTGTGTAATTTTGTGACTGCTTTGTTTATTAAAAAATTAGGAGTTACACAGTTTGGCATTTTTTAAAATTAATGCACATTTGAGAAAACCAGAGACAGAGTTTTCCTTGCTTATAGAGCATTTTAAATAGGCACCAATATGTTTGTTCTGTATTATTTTCAAGCTCATTCAAAGGTAGGATCTGGAAAATGTCGTTTCCAACTAGAAGTGAATGATGGGAGTGCTGCTTCGAATGCCTGAATCTCAGTCCAAAAGTTTTGACAACGTTTTGTTCAAACCAGAGCACATTGGGAAAATCTGAAATGGAAAACCAAATCCTGAATCAGTGGTGAGCTGCATAGCCTACATATCATTGTACTTAACTTAGATATTGATAGACTATTTGGATAGATGACTTCATAGCATGACTAATTCTTCAGACAAGTAAGAGCTGTTCAACCGTGGAACTCACAGCCTCGAAGTGTGATGGAAGCTCCTTCTTTGGAGGCTTTTAAACAGAGGCTGGATGGCCTTCTGTAGGGGCTGCTTTGGTTGTGCTTTTTCTGCATGGCAAGAGGTTGGATAGGATGGACTATGTGATCTCTTCCAACTCTATAATTCTATTATATGATTCTAAGTCTGTCCTGGATCCCAGAAATATGCAACTATGAATTTAGCATATATATTTATCAGAACGACTATTGCTTGCAATGTGGGTTGTATGTTGTATGTGTTAAATGTGTTTGCCAATTTTTTATTTTATTTTATTTTATTTGAAATTATTTTATTAATTATTTGATACAAACAATCTAATATACAATCAGAAAATATACATTCAAAAATAATGAAATGTGTCTAGATCTGTATTCAAATGGCAACTTGTGCAAAATAAGTATAACATACTTTACCATTCACTCGAATTCAAAACATTTTCAAAGCAAAATTCACAAGCTACTTCTCTCCCTCCCTCCATATCATATGCAGAAATCCTAATGTAATTTTTTTAAATAAAAAGAAACTCCTTGAATTTGTTTGTCAAATATTTTGATATGGCCAATGGGCTAATCAATAAAATGTATACTATTTATGTTAGAGTGATTAATAAAACAGGAATATTTGAATATTATGACAAAATACTTTGACTTTTTTTATTCTTCTGCACAGCATTTGCCTTTGAAAAGGCATTGTTTGGCCTTTATATTTTTATCTTTATCCTTTGTTTTGTTAGTCATGTGTGTGTGTGTGTGTGAGAGAGAAAGAGACAGACAGACAGACAGACAGATAGACAAATTTGTACAAAATTCTGATTGGATGAGACTAGTTCAATTGACCTAGGCTTTAGTAATTCAACTTTATTTGAAGATTGGGTGTCAAAAATATATGGGGGAAAGCCAGCTAATATTTTTTCCAATGTGGCCATACAAAGAAGACAACAAGTTGATGTGATGTATTTAGAGCAGGAGGGGCTCAGCTTTGCTGTCTGATGCTTCTAAAGGACAACCTGGGGAAAGAATCTTGGCAGCATTTTGCAATCATTGGGCTTATGAAGATTTATGTGAATCATTTTGTGTTTATGATACGTTATCTACCATATCTCTTTATTCATTAGTTGTAATAAATTACACTATATGATACTTGAGGAATCCTCCGATGAGGATTCATTTGGGGATTTGGAAGGGGATCCTGAGGTGGAAATGACTGTTGAGGACCTGGTGGTGGTGGAAGAGGTTGGCATAGATTGGGCACGGTCTCCGAAGGATCTTGGGGAGGAAACTGGGCCCATGGATGCTGAGAACGCAGGAGAAGCTTGGGGTCCTTCAGAAGCAGACCCCACATGTTCTGCCTGGAGGAATGAGGGTAATTCCACAGGTGTGGACAGGCTTGGGTGTGGGCAGGGCGATTCTGGCTCTTATGAGGAACTTGGGATGCCTGATCCTAAGGCGTTGGCTGTTTGGAGCTCGGACTCTGATGAGGAGCTTGGGACACCTGATCCTAAGGCGTTGGTTGTTTGGACACCCAAGGAAACCTAAATAAAGTGGGGACTTTTGGTCATTGTTATTTGTGTGTGGCAAGGTGTTGTTGGGCGCCATTGGGTTTCTTGTACGTGACTCCGAAGACTGGCTTGGGACTTTGCAACCAATTTAAGTTTGATCCAGGTTATTCTACGACGGAGGGCTGGAACTGTGTGGGGTTTCTCTTTGGACTGCATTGTTATTACTATTTTGCATTAGCTGCCACTCACCTCCATTGTTTTGGCTATTTGTGTAACCCCGTGACCTGGACCTTACTGTGACGACTTCATTCCTCGGACCCTGGACTGGACTATGACCTGGTGTATCTCTTCGCTCCCGAATTTGGCTTGGCTTCATTCCCGTCCCCGTGGTTGCTTCCTGTGCTGACCGTTGGCTTTGTCTCCGACCCTGACGTTCCTCTCCTGCCCTGACTCCGGACCTGCTTATGACTACTGTGACTTAGTTCCATTCCTTTGACCACTGGCCGGCCTTCTGACTCTTCGCTTTTGTCTCAGCGTTTATCGGCTTTGGTTTGTTTACACTGCTTTCAGTGGTTGACTCTAGCCCGGTTTGGGCTTCCTTTTAGTTTTGGGACCTTTTCCGTATATTTTGGGTTTCAGGACATTTTGGAACATCAGGGTGTTTTGTCCTGTGTTTGTTTTGCTATTTTCATCTGAAGCAGTAATTATTGCAACTTGTTTTCCTTATTGGTCTAGCAAATGGTAAATAATTCAGATTGAGAAGTTGTTCAAAATAATTGCGCAATTTGGAAAGTTTTATAGTTAGGCCACTAGACATAGTATTTGGTCCATTTGTAAATGCATATTTCCATTTTCTGAGATAATTTAAACAACCAAATGCTATTTCCCAAACAATTCAATTGACTGCTTTTGTTGTTCTTGTACTAAATGGAAGCTTGTAGATACTGTTAAGAAGCTTAACTTTGAGGGAGAGCATGGCAAAGTGGATTTTATAAAAGCAGGCCAACAAAGTATTTTCATTTGAAGCAAAATTAACACATTCTTCAAGACTGTCACTGTCTTAAATGAAGTTTTTTTTAAAAAAAAATGAGCTAGCGTGAAAACACTGAGTTCTCTGTTGCAAAAGCTATATAGTAAAAGCTCTTTAGACTTTAAGCCAAAGCTACTGTGCATGTATAGTTTGTTTTCCACAAGTCTGTCCTTCCTTCCTTCCTTCCTTCCTTCCTTCCTTCCTTCCTTCCTTCCTTCCTTCTGTCCATTCTTTCTTTCCCCTAAGAAGAATATGCAATGATTAAGGAGTATCTTCCAAAAAAATAGAAGGTGACAGGAAGAGAAGGACAGGCAGTGCCTGCTAGTATAAGTTTTCATTATTTGACTACTTGCATTTTCTTCCAGGAAAAATATGAAGTTAACAAATTCTTTATCAATTTCCCCTTTTCACTTTCTGAAAGTTCCAGCTACCAAGTTTCTTGTAATCATAACATTGTCTAAATCATGTTCACAACAAAGATACACCATCAAACTCAATGTTACTTACAACTGAAGAACAGTGCTCTGAATTACTCCCTTTACTAAGTGCCCATAGACTTTCCTCTTGGGCACTCAACACAAAGAAACTGAATATATCAGCAGCAGTAGAGCATATTTAGCCTCAAAGCTGAGAAATTGACTTTCTTGATACCTGGCATTTATAATTCTTGCAGGCATCTCAACAGTGCACTGGTTTAAAGCAACTAGATGTAGCGATCTCCCTTCTCTCCATCTGTGCTCTTGTGAAAACAAAAATTCAGAAGAGGAAGTTGTGCTTTTCTCTCATCACTTTCTTTGCTGTAGGCCATGCTGTAGCAGAATGAAGGAAGCAGAATTCTTCTTTGCATGGTGGATCACTGCTATCTTTCAATAAAGTGGAGAAGACACATCCCTTGAAACATCTTGAAACTCACTAGCCAGACTAATAACTGCTGCAGTAAACTCTGAAGCAACTGGTAGCTCCTAAGTCAATAGAGTAGTGAACCTGGCTTTAATCTGAACTTTTAAAAGCCAACCAAATACTAAATCTATTCTAGGGAACAGGGTTGAGAAGCTTGGCTAGTTTTTTTAATGGTTGCATGAAAATCTAAAACGGTAACATTCACATAAGAGTTACTAAAAAAATGCCATCAGATATTGTATATCAGTATGGCAAAAGTCTTGCCAATAAAATGGAAGCCCTTTAATCCAATACAGGGGTAGAAAACTTTGGCAGGGGAGGATTTTTTGTACAGAGGACTTGTTTTGAGCCGTCCCATCAGTACCAGAAAGTGTCTACATTCAAAAGTGAAAGTAACTCTAAGAAATTACTGGTTAAATATCTCTCCCTACAAAAAACGGTGTTCATTTCAACCTGAACTTCTGCTGCTTTTCACCTCCAGTTTAATTTTTCTGCTTATTTACATTTTGAATAATGGTGATGATGGTGGTGAGCAAGACCTTTAGATCTCACAAAAATAGTTGGGCTTATTTGTGTGTGGTCCAACCATTAATAAATGGAACCTTAGACATCTTCAGGTCATTCTGGAGAAGTCCAGAAATGAATTGAAATCACTTAGGTAATTGAACAAATTGCCCAGCTCAGTTATAAAGCAGTGTCTTGATGTATTAAAAACCATGCAAATGAATGAGTCATATGGAAACAGTAAAAAAATCACAGTTAAAGTTAACTATGTGGAAGAAGGGTTTGCTCTGCAATTAGTTTTATTAGAGTTTCTGCCAAAATGTGCAACAGCAAAAAAATAAGTTCTGGTTCTGTCAATTCCAAATTCCCATCTGAAAATGTTGGCAGCTATTTGATTCCTGAAATGACTTTAACAAATCCATTTATGTGCCCTGTTTATAAGACCTAGCATTCAGTATTTTCTCACTAGCAATTGGAATTCTTTAATTTTTCTGCTACCTCATTTGCTTTCTTCCAACATTTTAGCACTATGCCAAGAGACAATTTGTCTGGTGACAATTTAACTCTTTTGTATTGACACGAATCACTATTCATTCTTGAAAATCAAAGCTGATATTGATTGCAACTGAACTTGTGGGTGGGAAAAATTCTCAAGATACTTTAGGTCCATCTTCATGGGCTATATGAGTGGACCTAGGGAAAATGGACCTCATGGCATCCATACATGTTCAGTTGGCCATAATATGGCATTAAGAAAAATCATGATACATATAAAATTAGTTTGTTTGCCGATTATAAAATTTTGGCTTTTTAAATTTTTAAAATATTTTTGATCACAGTTGACAGAAAATGCAACCAATAAGGAAAGTCATTTACCCTAATAAGCACCCAGAAGTAGGGTTGGGCTCGAATCCTGTTTAATCTGTTTCATTCGTGGTTTTGGATCATTTTGTCCATTCAAATTGCACAGAATGGTACAACCCCACAGGAACAAAAGGAACAGTGAAACGAATAAAGAAAAGGAATGGTAATTGTTTGGTTGGTTGCTTTTCATCATTTAGCTGTAGGCCCTAGCTCGCAGGGCCCTTAGCCAAGCGCCAGGCACTCGATACTCGTAGGCCATGTCTGCCAGGCCTATGAGTATCGAGTACTCAATGTCTCATAGACCCGGCTTGCAGGGCCTACATTCAAGAGCCAAACGCACAATTGTAGGCCTGGCTCACAGGGCCTACAATTGAGCACCGAGCACTCGATGCTCATAGGCCCTGGCTGTCGGGCCTACCATCAAGCACTCGACCGTAGGCCCGGCAGCCAGGGGCTACGAGCATTTAGAGCTCAATGTCTCCTAGGCCTGGCTCACAGGGCCTACAATTGAGCACCGAGCACTCGATGCTCATAGGCCCTGGCTGTCGGGCCTACCATCAAGCACTCGACCGTAGGCCCGGCAGCCAGGGGCTACGAGCATTTAGAGCTCAATGTCTCCTAGGCCTGGCTCACAGGGCCTACAATTGAGCACCGAGCACTCGATGCTCATAGGCCCTGGCTGTCGGGCCTACCATCAAGCACTCGACCGTAGGCCCGGCAGCCAGGGGCTCAATGTCTCCTAGGCCTGGCTCACAGGGCCTGGCACTTTGCCACCCAAGGCCTGATTTCTTTTTCAGACCTTGAAAGGAAAAGCCCATTTCTATAGGCACCCATTTCCATAAGCAATGGACAGAAACAGAAATGGGGCTATATGAATGGAACAAACAGAAATTGTAAATAATTCTATAGATATGTGCAACCCTACTCAGAAGCTGAAGGCATGGTTCACCAAACTATCTTGTTGCTGGCTGGCTCAAAAGGATGTAGAAATTTGTTTGGGATCAAAGGTTTAACTCATTCTCTGCTGTCATGTGAAAGTAGGGTTGAGCAATGAAGGAGCTCCTTGACTCATTAACTGGGGAACGCACCTTAATTTGTTTTCTTGGAATCAAATTCCAATGTGATCAATAGGCTTTATTTCCCATTAAGTATTAATAACATTTCACCTTTGTGCACCTGGTTTAAAGCGTTTATTTTTTATTCTCTTTCGTTTCTCAGAATAAAAGAACCCTTTTTCATTCAACAAAGAAGAGAGAATACATTCTGGAAAACATATTTGTTTCTCATTTCAGTAGTTGAAGTGAACAACAGTGGTTGAACAAATTCTTTCTTTTTTTAGTGACTGAGGCCACCAAGAGCAAAATATTTATTTTCTGCATAGTTGGAAAACATTACTTCTTGGGTTTTACAATGGGGTTATAAAAAAGAGAATGAAATATTCAGGGCTGCAACCATTGCATTAGCCTTCCTCTGACCTCAAAAGTAAAGAGGCATATCTGACTCCAAGTTCACTCAATTGCTGAAGTTTTGTCCTTTCAGCTACAGTTTCTTGTAATGTAAACTTTTAGTGTATTTGGGGAATGTAGGGGGGAATGTAGGGGGAATCATTGTTTTCCAATGATGTATGTTAAAAGCCTTTTCAGTTTTGTAAATGAGAAATATTTCTTATATACTTGTGATCACTGACAACAAATTCACAAAATAAATACAATATGGCAGTGCAACTAAAAACATTATGTTGTTGAATTTGGAGACAATCAATAGAAAGGGGATGCCACCAGCATTCTTCATAATGGGCAAAGCTGGCTAGGATTGCTAGAAGTCTCTTCTCAACAACATATAGCTTAATTTCCCAATCCCCTAGCTGCCCCCAAACTGTACATATTTAAGATACCCCAAGGGGGAAATATGAACAATTTGAGAGATGTCGTTTTTGTTGGGATGACAAAAAACACAATTCTTAAGAACTATGAGTAGAAACAGTAATTTATTATCCTCAAGATACCATGGGAATGAGGGGGCGGGGGGGGGGGGGGGGAGGAAATTGTAATCACTAATCTTCACTTAAAATTTAGGGAAATATCAAGATGTGAAGCTATATAAGTCATTGTTTTTGTGGGAGGCTGAGAAAACCTAGTAGGGAGTGGGGAGTGGGAGAATGCAGTGTCTAGAACTGCAAAACTTTGGGGACAGTGAAAAATTGTATTTAAAAAATGGGAGAAGACTCATCTCTGTTCTTTCCTAGGGGTTTTCATTAATATGAGAGCCCTTTTTAATGAAAAATAAATCTACTCCTTTTAGTCAGGCCACTCTGGAGCATAGATCAACAACTTCACTTCAAGTGAGAAATTTTTTTCCCAGGTGGTGATTTAAAGATTTCAAACGTGCTTTGTAGACATCTGTATAATTAGCACATGAAAAGATGAAGGCGGCTTTAAAATAAATTAGAACAGAATCTCTCTTTAATAATGGTGTTGGTGGCAGCACTTCCTCCAGAGACTCTTCCTTAATCTAATTGATTTCAGCATTTGGAGAGCATTTTCCTGAAAATGAAACACCATTTCCTTGATTTAAACCGATCCATTATTCTGAGTTTGTACATCTTGCATGAGTCTTGGAAGGAGGGAACAAGTTGGTTTGTGACCTCAAGTCAGCCTTCTAATGAATTAAATTCAAATGTTTCAAGTTTAGAGTTAACTGCAGAGTGCCCATTGTTTTCATGTCTCAGAATAATAAATTACTTTTTAACAAACTAGACCTGGGAGCTGAGCCCCTTTCAAATTGGTTCCACAATGTTTAATACACCATAAATTGCACACTTGTCCAGGTAAATGCATCGTTTTGTTTCTATAAGTAGTGTTGACCAAGATTCTGATTCCTCACGAATCCCACTATCACGACAAAAACAGCCTGATCATGATGGTACATTTCATCAGTGTTTTTGTGTCAGTGCAAATTAGTGGCTTTTGTGTGCATATTAAGGGCCTGACTACAATACTTAGCTGGCTCACTTCGTGATTAAGGATGCATAAGACTACAGTTGTTAAATTGTCTATGCCAATGCTACTGAAAGCCAGAGTGCCAGTCCCTGAGCCATTAATAAATACCAGCCTTGGACATGAGACATCCTGAGAAGCACTGGTCTACATCATATTCTTAATTTTCAAGTAGAGATGCACTCACCCCACCACCCCCAAATTCACCATTTAATTTGTGGAGAAAGCAATTGGAGGAACCATTTTTACCAGAGCTATTCAGGAGTGGTAGAAAATATGTCCCATAGTTTCTCAGGTGGAATTAATGCACTTCAATTCCTTTTGCTTGTGTGTGCTGCATATTGATCTATGTTAGCAAAGTTTGTTTGCAGTCTGGCTACCACTTTGTATCATCACAATATCCCAGATTGCTCATCATACTAAGACTAGGTCATACTAGAGAAGAGTGTTAAAATGGTGGAGAATGTATGAAGAGAATTATGAAAAGTGAGCTTCCTGTTTTGGAGTCTAAACTGTAAAAGGATATATCTCAAAAGGACTTCACAGTTTAATGCACAATTTTATGTATTAAATTCCAGAGCACACCTGTGTTTTTTATAAAGTACTTGCAAATGTGTGTCTCTATGCTGCCTTCTAACCACCTCACTTTTTCTAATGTCCTAATCTTAAAACTTTATGCTTATGGAATATATAACATAAGGGCATAATGATACCATAAGAGCTATTGTAAGTAATTAAAAGCTCTAAGGTGTTATATTAGAATGGAACCAAGCTAACAAGTCCTATTATCTCATCTGAATATAAATGAATAACATATACAGTATTTTGTTTTCTTTAATGCATGTATTGATTATTCAGAGACTGTAACTTATGAAAAATGACATAAAATTAGACTAACAATTCACAGCCATTGCTAACCTAGATGTAAATTGCTATGCTAAAAATTGTGCTTTACTAAAGAGAGCAAGAATTAGTGACTTCATTAATCTATTTTTCAGTAAACTCACCTACCCTTACAGTACTATGCTTAATTCCCAAGATATAGTGTGGCAGATCTAGCATTCATTTTTTACCACAGAGCAATCTTTCCATTAAATGAAAAGATGATGATACACAATAACAGTTTGAAAGAAGATTGTGTACTTGGGAAAACTGACGAGTTTTGCAAAGGTTAACAAAACTACTCCAATTGAGAATATATCTGTCCAAATATGTCTTGTAGCATTATTTCTCAGTGCAGGCACTACATTTTTTGTCACTCTGTTTTTTCATCATTGGAAACTAGTCTTCCTGTAACATCTTGCATATAGATATTTCATCAATCAAGGTTTCAAATTGGCTTCAGTTAACCACAGTTAAGAATAACCATAATTTATTTAATCAAAAATGGAGGCAAGGAATTCTGAAAAAGTAATGGAGGAGCCACAGTGGCGCAATGGATTAAACCTTTGTTGCTAGTTGGTTGGGTTGCTGACCTGAAGATTGCTAGTTTGAATCTGCGAGATGGGGTGAACTTCTGTCTGTCAGTTCTAGCTTGCAGAGACATGAGAGAAGTCTCCCAGCAGGATGGTAACACATCCAGTTGTCCTCTGGGCAATGTATCTGTAGATGGCCAATTCGCTCACACCAGAAGCGATTTGCAGCATGTTCTCAAGTCACTTCTGACACTAAAAAAAACTCTGAACATATCCTTGCAATGCCAGAGGAGAAGTCAAGTGAAGTGTGGCGATTTAAGATGAAGCAAGGCAGAAGTATAGAACTTCAGGACAAATGGAAACTGGTTAGCATTACAAGAGAAAGCTAGTTCAGTTAATCTTCAGAAGAATGTTTCTTCTTCAAACATTTTGTTGCAAAATGGAACTAGCTCAGGCCTCATCTGCACTGACCATTTAATAATAATAATAATAATAATAATAATAATAATAATAATAATAATAATAATAATAACAACAACAACAACAACAACAACAACAACAACTTTATTTATAGACCACCTTCTCTCCCCAAGAGGACTCAGGGCAGTTTACATACAAAAAGACAAACATTCAATGCCGTAATTGAAGTCACACATATCAAAATAATATAAAATAACATCAGTGACCCTATAACTAAGGACAAAATTAGATTTGAAATAAAATTAAAAAATAAACATAATTTCACTAATAAAGCATAATTATAATAAAAGCCTTTGCCTTGAATATCAAACTACAAGAATGCATAAAAATGCCTAGCTCTTAAGGTATATTTCACAACTTTCATCTCTAAGTGCTGCACTTTGAAGATTTAAATAATGTTTCCCATTAATTTCTTTCATGTGAGTTTATTTCATTATTGAGTCCAGATACAGTTTTACCTAGGTGGAAAATCCAAATCCAAAATACAATTTCTTAGGTTTGTGAATTTATTAAACTCTGTTTGCCAACTTTAAAAAGCAAGTTTTGTGATGACTTTTTCCTACAGTCTCTCCACTTTATCATATAACTCAAATTCCACTGAGTTCTACACTTAAAATCTGGTATTCTGTGGGACCACTACATTCGTTTTTGGTTATAGTGCAGTTTTTGAGTCTTTTAAACATGGAGGGCAGCATTTTTTTCCCAATATATCAGGAAGAGGTGAGGAAATGGATTTTTCTCAAAACTCCAGACGTTTTGCCAAATTTGGAATGAAGTAGCACTCATGGTTCTCAGGTTAGAATCACCCAATTTCTGGGAGGAGAAATTGGGGGAAGAGTCAAAAAGTACTTTTTGGGGCAATTTCCAGCATTTCCTTTTGCTCTCCAAGCAGGAAGATTTGGTTGTAAGCTATCTCATAATGCTTCTACTTTGCAAAATAAATAAATAAATACATAAATAGCCTTTTAAGGTACCTTTTTTCCTTTCTTCCTTGATTTGTCTGTGTCCTATGTTGAGAGGGCCAGTGCTGTTGCCGTTCCAAATAGGATTTCCACCCACCCCTTTTCTCTCTACCTCTCTGCTGTTGGGAATTGTGGGAGTTGTAGTCCAAAACACCAGCTGAGCCTCTGCTTCTTCTGTTCCAAATGGGAGTCCCTCCCACCCCTTTTCTCTCTACCTCTCTGCTGTTGGGAATTGTGGGAGTTGAAGTACCAAAAAGCACCGAGAGGGATGGTGGGCAGGGCCAAATGTCTGCAGTGTGGAAACCTCTTCATTGAAAAATATGCAAACAACTGAGCGCACTAAACAGTGTGATCCCAAGGTAGGGAAAACTCCTTTTTATTACAGAATGGAGTTAGACTAAACTCTCTTCTTCTGAACACTTCTGAATACTTCCCAGTGTAATCTGATGAAGTCCTCTGTCTCGCATCAGTTTTCTTGGAAAGGAAGAGAACCTTATGACATTTCAATTAATATATCAGATAAATAGTTTACTTCTAATCAAATGCTTTTTAAATATTGGGAGCCTGCACTATTGTGCATTATGAGAGGAAAACCAGGAAAGAGTTTGCATTAATATTGGATTTCACTGTATTTTCCCTGAAGGCTCTAATTGATTCCATAGATTTGTGCTGAGTTAAGGCATTTTTCCACCAGCAGTTATTTTTCCATTCCACATGACCATTTCACAAAGCACTGGAGAGAGTAACTTAAATTACTACAAACTAATGTTCCTTGCTTTTATAAATTGACACTGCAACACTATTAAGTCTTCCACTGTCCTCTGAAACCCAATGTAAAATTAAATAAAAATTATGATTGGGAAGAAGCTAGTAGTAGTAGTGTTTATTGTTATTGTTATTATAATTTTTAATTTTTCATTAATAATTTCTATAATTTTATATGATGTTGTTTTATATTCATGTACCCTTTTATATTGTATGCTGCACCTTGTGATGCTTTTGTAAGCCGTCCCGAGTGTCTTCAGGGAGATGAATAAATAAAGTTTATTACTATTATTATGATTATTATTATTAATATTTTGGAGAAAATAAATGTATAATCATAAGATGTAAAACATAACTTTTCTTAATTGTTGTTCTAATGAGTTTCTCAGAACTTGATCTGATTTGTGCAGAGAGCCACAAAGTAATGTCAGTACACGTTCTTTTGTAGTCCTCACTCCCAAAACTGGGTAAGAGTGGTTGGAACCTTAAAGCCATTTAAAAAAAAAACCCAAACAGGGGTGCAACCATATGACCCAGTCCCTTTCAACCTGTTGGTGTCCCAATTCGTGTGACCAAGGCCGGAGACCCAGATTTAGCAACTTCAATGTGTCTCTCTTTCCGGTTCATTCACTCACACAGATTTAACTTGATCCACAGCAGAGCACATTCGCAAACACACAGGTTAGAAGTTCCATAGAAACAATGACCAATAGTGGATCCTGTAGGGGCCGGGCTGTGGCGCAGCTGGCTAGTAACCAGCTGCTATAAATCACTACTGACCGAGAGGTCATGAGTTCGAAGCCCGGGTCGGGTTAAGCCTCCGACCATAAAAAAAAAAAAATAGCCCCGGCTTGCTGTTGACCTAGCAGCCCCGAAAGACAGTTGCATCTGTCAAGTAGGGAAATTTAGGTACGCTTTATGCGGGAGGCTAATTTAACTAATCTACAACACCATAAAACTGCTCACGAGGAAAAGAAGAGGAAGAACAGCCACCAATGGATGGTGAAGCAACAGCTCCCCCTGTGGCTGGAAATCGTGAAGCTGGAAAGATGTTAAAAAATGCCTCTGTGTCTGTCTAAAACTGAATGTTGTTTGTCTGTTGGCATTGAATGTTTGCCATATATGTGTTCATTGTAATCCGCCCTGAGTCCCCTTCGGGGTGAGAAGGGCGGAATATAAATACTGTAAATAAATAAATAAATAAATAAATAAATAATAGATATGTTCTGAGTTTCAATTGGGATTTTAAAGGACATTTCTAAAGTGTTGACACTATCATTGTTATAGAATTCAGCATTTTGAATAGCTTTTTAAGGTTAGGAATTCATCTCGGAAGGGAAGCAAGCTAGCATTGCAGCTGGACCATCACCAAATGTATTGCTGTAGTGCTGCAAAATGAGTTTATGGGGATGTGCAGAAATATGGTTGAGGGACCATGAATGAACAAACCAGACTGAAGAGAGGTACAATATTGAAGCTGCTCATCTCAGTATGTGTTCTTTATTTACTTTAGCATGACTGTAGTAGAGTGGTGAGTTGGTATGGGACAGTCCAAAGCAGACTAATGTCCAAAGTAGATTCCTGACCCACTGACATAGAAGCCAGCAATAACAGCCATACATTAATTTGCTATTTAGAACAACACACAAAATATTAAACACTTAGACCAATCTTCATACAATTTCACTCCTCCATCACCCAAATGCAGCTTTTACCAAAGGGTGGAAATCACATTTTAGATGCCCCCCTAAAAGGAGTGCAGAAAGGTGACACAATGAAATTATGGAAATGGAAAAGTGCTTGAAATGGTAGCGGAGAGTGCAATTGACCCAGACCTTCCTGCACAGATCGTGATACAGGGCAATGGCCTTTACCATATTTGGTTTTTTATTATTATTATTTTTCCCTCAAAGCAATTTGCATTTTAAAAAGCAAGGACTTCAATTGTGCCACCATGCTTGGAGCAAAATGAAGTTGTTTTGTTTTTTGTTGTAATCCTCTTTGCCTGTGTTGTCAGCATTTATAAAGCAAATAGACTAAATACCCTAAGACTGACTTTCCCTAGAGTAATGTTAGTGGGATTAAGCTTAATAATTTGGAGCCTTTGGGAAATGAAAGTCTTGAATTTTTCAGTGCAACTGATTCATGTATCCAGACCTTTCCCTAGTAAGAATTTCATATATACGTGAAACCAGTGTGAAGGGATTTAGCTATATAACAAAAAAGTGGGAGGAGAAAAAACTTAAGGAATTTGATTTTTCTTTTCTTCTTTTTTGTGTTTAACAAACCCTTCATCAAACCCCTGCAGTCAGTGATTGCCAATTACCTGCAACTGCAGGAACACTAGTAAAGCATCCCTTTAATTAGGGAGGTATTAAGAATGCCCTTGGGAACAAACCAAGCATAAATGTAGCTGAGAAGTTTTGTTTTTCCTGACAGGTTTTAAGATTAGTAGCCAAATCAGTAAAAGTTTTTAGCAGAAAATGCCCTGAATAAAACTTCCTAGAACATACTGTTGTTCAAAGGCAGTATTTTACGTGTGTATGTATGTATATGTTTATATGTATGTATACACACACAAGTTGTGCCCGGCCATGCATTGCTGTGGCTTATGGGAATCTTTAGTTGGCAAGGCTATTGTTGAATAGCCTGCAGCCTCAAAGCATGGCCATTTTCTTCTTATTTGTTTGGTGAGCTGGAATGCAACGGAATAGCCTTGCTGTTTGCAAGCCTGGGTACTTGCATTCTAGGGAAATGTTTTTTGGGCTGATAGAATTGCAATAAATAGCCTTGCTGCTTCAAAGCCTGGCTGATTGGTACCTAGGGGAATCTTTGGTTGGTTAGTTTCAATAGTACAGAGTAGTATTGCTGCTTCAAAGCCTGGCTGCCTTCTACCAAGGTTAATCTTTTATTGGTCTGGTTGAATTGCACTGAATAGCCTTGCAGCTTCAATGCCTGACTGTGTTATACCTAGGGGAAGACTTGTTTGGCGAGCTGAGTACCACCTTCAATTAAAGAGCCGCTTTGAAGCCTGGCTACTTCCTTTGTAGATGAATCCTTGTTTGGCCAGCTTGAATTGCACTGAATCGTCTTGCAGCTTCAAAGCCTGGCTGCTTTCTACATAGGGGCATCTTTTGTTGGCCAAGTTGAATGGGATGGAGTAGCCTGGGAGCTTTCTATCTAGGGGAAATCTTGGTTGGCCAGGCTGAATACTGGTGGGGCCCCTTAGCCGTCTGAGGACCATTAACTGGCCCTCCACTTTAAAGGTTTGAGGACCCCTGCTCTACACTATCAGATAATCTGGGACAAAAAGATAATCTGTCATGAGATCCTTTGATAAACAGCAGTGCAGATCCAGTCTTAGATCACTGTCACACTCAAGGCAGCGGAGCACCAAGAACCATACACGGAGGCCAATAAACTATCTAATATCTTTATTAAGGAAATATATAAGAATAATAAAAGCAAGTAGAAAATATAGTCCAGAGGCAGACCTTTCAAATGAGGTCAAATATAGTCCAGAAATAGTTTGTCCAATAAATGATATTAGAGTCCAAAGATAAAATCCAATAAACCGAAACACACACTATTGCCAAGCAATAGTGTGGGGAATTGTCCAGGGTCTTTCAAGGTCCAAGGTATGATTCACAACAAGCTGGAATAAAAACTTGATTCTAGGAATAAGGTCCGTGACTAAGAACGAGGCAAGGCAATTCTTGAAATACTTGAATGAGCAAGGCAAGGAAACTGGATTTGCGGACTTTGTGAAGTCCACACAAGGCTGGAACGCGATTTCACTCCTGAAGCTGCTCTGTTGACTCCGCACCGGACCAACCGTGCCAGGCACCTATATCTGGGTCTCGTTTTCCCGCCAAGCAGGTGTCCAGCGTTCTCTTTCCCTAGAGAACGGGAAACGAAACCCAGCTTTCTCCAGATGTGAGACTCCCTGGATTTTCCCAGGGGAAACATGGCTAATCAGTGTCTTGTTTGGCTGCAATTCTCAAGCTCCTGCGAACCCGCTCTTTCACTCCCCTGTCTGCAGCAAAGGACTGTCTCCTAGCGAAGGGAGGTTAGAGCTGCTCAAGGTCTGTCTTAATTGGTTCTGGGGCGAGAACATCAACATCAGGCATCTGGAAAGATTCCGGCTGTTGTTGATCCGGAGAAAACCCCATGTTTTCATCCTCATCTGCCACAGTGACACTAGGAGCGGGACTACAAGGCCCATGAGACATCACAATCACAACAGTTTAGGGAATCATGTAGCTTCTGGCTGTTGTTGCACAACCAGAAGCCACATGATTCCTTAATCTGTTGTACATCTTCAGAAAACCAGTTTCTTTCTAAGGATCATATTCACTGTGCTTAATACCATCAGTTAAAAAGATACCAACAAATTCTTAGGACCATCAGAATCTCCACAGACAGGTCAAAGGTGTTGTTCCCTCTATTTACAACAAGGTGAAGAAAGGTGGACTGCAGGACCACAAATAGCCCCTCTGGGAGCCCATTTGGAAGCCCACAAACCACAGGAAAACCAAAGCCCCTTAAAGCCAGCTGAATATTCCACAGAATAAGACCCAAACTGCAATTTTTCATTGCTAATAGCTGTCAAGTTGACTGTGAATTTTGGAGATTCCATGAATGAGAGACCTCTGGGTCATCCTGTCATCAGTATCTCTGCTCAGGTCTTGCAGATTTGGGACCAAGGTTTCCTTGGTTGAGTTTCTCCATCTAAATTTTTTCTGCCATCCATCTACCTTACCAAGCATTGTTGCCCTTTCTGGTAAATAGTATCTTCCCATGACGTGGTCAAAGTACAACAGTCTTGGTTTAGTCATCCCAATTTCTAGGAAGAGTTGAGGTTTGATTTGTCTTCTAAGCATGCCACAGTATCCATATAATTATTCTACAGCATCACATTCCAAATGACATGGTTGTGGAGGCAAAAGTGCAGTAACGGCAATTTTCTGTCTTAGAACATAGTGCCAATCTATTACACTATTTTTATGCCATCATTTGTATAGCCAGTTATACCATTAGTGATTCAAGTGGTAGTACAGTATGTCCCCATTATCCTGGCTTCAATATCTACAGTTTTTATTTTCCCACTTTCCCAAAAATATCCCTTCTGGAAATTGTTTTAGTCTTCTCCAGTTCTTCCAGTGTAATAATACAGTATACTTCTGGCCTAAGTATAGTCAAAACTATACCCTATTATCCAAGGTTTCACACACCCATGGGTGTGTATATCTTGGAGTATATTGCCAGTAGATAAGGGGGATTGTACTGAATAATTAGAATTTATAAGATGAAATGCACTAATACTTTAGCTACTGCAAGGTGAAAACTCTAGAACTGTCTTAGCTAAAAGCTATAAGTTCTAGCAACATCATATTGGATTCAAACCAGGGATAGTAAAAGTGAGAGCTTCAGACCATGAGGCCTCCACCAGTTTTCTCCTGGAGGTCCATTAAAAACTTTTTTGTGCCTCTAACCACCCTTTGAGGAGCTTGGAGGCATATTTGTCACATTTTGGATCCTCTGAATGCAAACTAGAAATTACTTCCTTTTTCTTAAAGAGCCACTCCTGGACCCAAAAAGGCACAGAAGATCCTAAAACATGCCAAAAATGTTCCTCACTCCTCCTAAAGAAAAGATAAATGCAATGTGCATATTTGAGGGTGGGGAGGTTATGCTTGGCTTGGAGTTACATAAATATAATGACATTATAAGTATGTATTTACTCTTGAAATATTTTTGATTTTATAACTGCTGCTTTAGTATCTTATACTTTGCATTTTTATTAAAAATTAACATTATCCTTAAAGGAAAGCTAAGAAGGTAAATTAAGGGACTAATGCTCATCTTTGTAGAAAAATTCAGAGAACATCATAGAGAAAACTTTTGAAAATAATTGCATTCTAGTGACATTTCTTGTCTGTTGTTTTGTGACATTTTTGTACACGCACATTGGAAGACATTAGAAGATTATTAACATCTTTTTAATTTGACAGCTTGTCATTCTGCCTTTAACCTTAATGAAATCGGAAATTCACAGTCATTAGCAAAGGATACATTTCATCTCTTTTCAGACTGAAAATATTATGTCACATTCTTGATACTGTGATTTTTTTTTGTATGTTGTATCATTTATACTTTTAAGTTTAGTTTAGAAATAGACACGTTAGAGATAGCAAATATTTCTTTTGCGAGTTACAACACATAGAATTCCTCAGGAGTTGACATCAAAAAACATAACTTTTCCGGGTTCTTGGGACTTTATCACAAGGAGCTGGGAGAAATGAGGAAAAGTGGGGGAAAGGTGGAGTTTTATTGGGTTCTGTCTTTAAAGAAGATGAAGAATTTATTCACTCCCATCACACTAAGATTGTTTCCTCCAGCTTCTAACTCAACCATCCGCTTAATTCCCGTCACATGGGCAGGCAACAACCCCTTCCGTTTCAAGGATACCAGCACACTTTTTAAAAGAGGCATCCTTTAAGGCAGCAGTGACTTCAAGACCTTTCCGGTGAATCAGATTTAAGGCATTTTTCTTAAAGTGGCACTTTACATGGGATCATTTGCACTCAAGATCCTTCCATTGAAACAGAAGCACCTTTCTTAAGGCAGAACTTTCCCTGGGTTGTTTGCACTGAAATTTCCTCCCATTGTCCTTCCAAAATTTTGAATATTTATCTTTTTTTTAAAAAAAATCACCTCGGATCATAGAAAGTTGTTTTAAAATAACTCTCATCTTTCCCAGAGCCTTTGCATTGCCAATTGATTTTTCCCCAAGCCTCTGCATTGGGAATCGGGGAAAATGGGCATTTTGGTTCCTCCCACACACAGCATCACTATTTTATTTACCAGCAAGTGACAAAAGTGAGCAACAGGCACTAACACCACACAAGGAAATTGGCCACTTGGTCCATCTCTATGCGGGGGATTAAAAAAAATACGTCAATTGCCAACTAAATTAGGAATTGTTTGAAAAAACCAATACTTTGGAAACAGCAAAATACCTGACCCCACAGTTGAAGCTTACATTGTGTGAAGGGCACCATAGGTTGCCATTTCTTAAATGTGTAGAAATGCTGATTTTATTGTGTGTTATGAAGTTATTGGTAAAATGGCTACACACCCTAAAGGTGATCTGTATATTTTCTATACATTTTCCTTCTTTCATGGAAGAAAGAAATTCCCAGAAATAAGAAGGCACTTTGGTCCATGAAGAACTGCTGGGTAAGATTCCCAGAAGAACTATTACAATTTTAAAATATGTATTAAATATTTATTATATATTTATTAAAAATAATGTCTGCACTGCCTTATATCAAAAAGATCTCAGGATAGATCTTAGGAATCCTTCACACACTACATCATGTCAAACATGTTTTGTGGAGGATAAATTGTAGTGGATGTGACAATAGTCAGTGTCACCTGAGCTGATTGGCATGGCTGTCTTGTGTATTCATGCCATAGCCTAAATTGATATTGAAAAGCCAATCTTCTTGAATATAAAGGAATAATTCAAAAAAAAACTTTTGAGAACAATTGGGCACCCCAGCTCCACCACCACTTCTCTTTACCTGGCTGTATGATGCAGAATAATTTGATTTTGCTGCCATCTGAGCTTGTAAATGGAAAAAAAGGCTTGATTTTCCCAGCTATACAAACCCTTGGGCTTCACTGCCATATCTTTGGGTTCCCCAGATGCAGTAAAGGCAATAAATATATTGGCGGACATGGTGTTCTCCAGAGGACACAGACTGTGGACTGAAGTCTGCCACTGTGGACGGCCTGCAGAACTATCTTTGCTATGAAGCCCTTGCTTCATCTTTTAATATTCAATTAATATTTTACACTGGTGGTTCGTGCTATTATTAGCAACCTACAGACTTTGTGGCAGGCTTGAATTGAATCAGCCAGTGCTTGAAACAGATATTATGTTATTGATCATGGTATACCTCCTTAAGAAAAGGGCTCCATCCTACATAGCTTGTTTCAAATTGTAAGATGAAGTTGGTGTGATGTGGAAATTTCAGGAGTAGGATCTTTTCTGAATAGATATTTCATTCTTGAAGAATCATATTTCCTATTAGAATTCATTAATAACTAGTCTTACACAATTTTGTTTGCAGTTGTTTTCTAAAAACTGCTCTAACCATTGTTGTCAAACGATTCATCCCATCTAAATATCTGTTTGCACTTTGAATTTTATGAAACCAAATGTGGTAATAAATTATGTAGTGAGTTAATTGACAGTATATCCTTCAATTGCATGTATAAAGCAACATATTAGTTTCAAAAAAACATTGTCTTCTGGGGAGATGAAGTAGCAATGTCAACAGAGGTATCAAGGATTTTCCAAACAAGCATTAACTTCAGAGAATAAGAAATTTGTTGGAAGAAGAAACCCTTTACCTTCCAAATCCAAATGTAAAAATGGTGAAATCCAAATGTAAAAATGGTGAAATCCAAATGTAAAAAGGAATAAAGGAACTGAAACCAGTGGTATCTCTTTAATAAGCAGAGCTGTCCCTAAGTAATTTTCAAGAGTAGACGAACAGAATTTTGCACACACACACCGAATTTTGGTGCCCCCCCAAACCAATCGCTCAAAATAATAATAATAATAATAATAATAATAATAATAATAATAATAATAATAATATAATAATATGTGCACAGACAAATATTAGTAATATATTATCACAACAACAATATACTATTATTATTAACATATTCATAATATATTATCACTAATAGTAGTATTATATTCATATTCATAATACAGTAGAGCAGGGGTCCCCAAACTAAGGCCCGGGGGCCGGATGCGGCCCATCGAAGCTATTTATCCGGCCCCCTGGCACAAAGGCAGAAAGGGGTTGGACTAAATGACCCAAGAGGTCTCTTCTTCTCTTCCAACCCTTATTATTATTATTATTATTATTATTATTATTATTATTATTATTATTATTAACAACAACATTGAGGCTGGATGGCCATCTGTCAGGGATGTTTTGCTTGTGCTTTTGGTGCACAAAGGCAGAAGGGGATTGGACTAAATGGCCCAAGGGGTTTCTTCCAACCCTCTTTATTATTATTATTATTATTATTATTATTATTATTATTATTATTAATAACATAGAGGCTGGGTGGCCATCTGTCAGGGGTGCTTTGCTTGTGCTTTCGGTGCACAAAAGCAGAAGGAGTTGGACTAAATGGCCCAAGGAGTCTCTTCCAACCCTCTTTATTATTATGATTATGATTATGATTATGATGATTATTAATAACATTGAGGCTGGGTGGCCATCTGTCAGGGGTGCTTAGCTTGTGCTTTTGGTGCACAAAGGCAGAAGGGGGTTGGACACAATGGCCCAAAGGGTCTTTTTCAACCCACTTTTTATTGTTGTTGTTGTTGTTGTCATTATTATTATTAATTATTATTGCTCGGTGGCCAACTATAGTCCGGCCCTCCAATGGTCCGAAGGATCGTGAACTGGCCCCCTGTTTAAAAAGTTTGGGGACCTCTGCAGTAGAGTCTCACTTATCCACACTCACTTATCCAACGTTCTGGATTATCCAAGCCATTTTTGTAGTCAATGTTTTCAATATATCATGATATTTTGGTGCTACATTAGTAAATACAGTAATTACTACATAGCATTAATGTGTAATGAACTATTTTTTCTGTCAAATTTGTTGCATAACATGATGTTTTGTGCTTAATTTGTAAAATCATAACCTATTTTGATGTTTAATAGGCTTTTTCTTAATCTCTCCTTATTATCCAACATATTTGCTTATCCAATGTTCTGCCGGCCCGTTTATGTTGGATAAGTGAGACTCTACTGTACTAATAACAGTACATGAGACAATTATGAATAATAAATTATTATTCACAATAATACACTATTATTATTAACACAGTATGCACATGTGTGCATGTGGGTCTACATGTGTGTGTGTGTGTGTGTGTGTGTGTGTGTGTGGATATATAATGTGTGTAAATATAGAATGTCTATATGTGTATCAATAGCAATATGTGGGACTACATCTGTGGACATACTAGATAGACAGACAGAGTGTATATGAATATATATAGAGAAAATATAACTGTCCTAAGGATGATAATAATTCATCTCGTTTGCTGTGTCATATTCTGTCTTTGAGTCAATAATAATAATAATAGGACCATTTTGACTTTCTGGAAGGTTTCTGGTAAGTAGGGGGCTCTGAAGCAACCAAGAAAGGGCTGCCTGTGCCTTCCTTCTCCAGCTCTGACATTGCGCAGGCACACTGGGCTCCTCCGCGCCCAACAGCTCTCCCTGGGTCCTAAATGCGAGCGGAGGGAGGGAGGCACAGGCAGCCCTTCCTTTGTTGCCTCGGAGCCCAGCAATGAAGCACACACTCTTGGGTTGGTCTCCTTCATTGCTGGGCTCCGAAGTGACCAAGGAAGGGCTGCCTGTGCCTCCCTCCCTCCGCTCGCATTTAGGACCCAGGGAGAGCTGTTGGGCATGGAGGAGCCCAGTGCGCTTGCACTGTGTATAAGTTGGAGAAGGAAGGCACAGGCAATCCTTGGTCGCTTCGGAGCCCAGCAATGAAGGAGACAAAGTTGCCGCCATCCTTCCAGGACGATGGCGCCACAGGCAAGTGCCTAGTTCACCATATGGTTGGGCCGCCTCTGTTAATAAGAGAGACATCTAGTGCATGTCTAAGCATTTCTATTCAGATGTAAGTCCTACTTGTGTTAAGTGGCATTTACTTTGATGTAAGAGTGCATAGGATTGTGACCTGAAACTTTGTATGTACAGCAATGTCTGCTGATTATGTTTACTACTATTCTTCATCAACTAGGCCTAATTAAAGGGTATTTTTCACAAAGTAATATCCTCATTATTCAATATTTCCTAGAAACCACTTGTTTCAGCTTGCCAAATAAACTAAAAAATCTGCCAATCTTCATCCTCCTTGGCATCAAAGTTTAAATATGTTTCAATAAAACAGATTTATTACCCTTTTTAACTTCAGGAATATGGATGACTGTTACGTTATTACAGTTATTGAAGAGAAATATACTTTTCATTTTGCAAAACAACCATAAAAGTGCTATGACTAGAGGTACGCACAAATACATCTAACTGATTGAAAGCATATTAAATATTTACCTGAACCAGCTGCAAATCTGTCTTTCTTTATTAAGCTAGATCTTGGTTGACAGGAATTATTTTCAACAGTTTTATCCTAAGTTTCCCTCACTCATCCTCTACCATCAAATTCTCTTTCTCTCTTTTGATTATTCCTCTGTAGGGGGGGGGGGAAACAATTGAGGAGGACATTAAATGTATAAAGCATGGAACGGGTAATAAGCTACCCTCTGAGCATATGATAGAGATGGAAAGGGTACTCACAAATATTTCTAAAATGGTCAAAAACATGTTTCTTAAGTGTCAGAAACCCCTGATGAGAAATGCTGAATTGATGAAAATCTTCACCGTTCATGGCTTAGTTTATGCAAAATTCACCTGTGTTTATTTTGTGCTGAAAGCAGTATTTTTTCTGTGAACTTTACACATAAGTCCTGAAGTGTGAAAAATTATTTGAAAATGTTGCTGAAATTTCTCTACTTCCTTCAAGAAGAAAAATAGCAAAGTAACCCCCCCCCCCCCCAGTTTAGGATCATTTCACGAATGCATGTCCAAGCTAGGTAGTTTCCTGTAGTGAACTACACCATAGCTCTGCTGAACTATTTTAAGATGTTATGAGGATAGAGAGGTTGGTAGACCTTCCTATTTGGCTGTCATTTTTGCATGGAGGGCAAAAGCCTTAAAAAGATATCATCTCATATCTGTGGAGGCTCTCCAAGTCACATAAAGATTATCTGAAATCAGAAGGAAAGAGAATTGGAGATAGAGGGACAGTCATAGCGGACAGTTTCTGCACAAGGTGTACAGACACCTCAATGGCGATAATGTCTGCTTTAAAACATGGCACCATCCACAAAATAAAGATGCCAAGTGAATTGACATCATGCATAAAAATTATCATAGAAGAAAAACCCTTTGGTTAGAGCTATATAGGTAGACTATCTCTTATCCAGAATTCCAAAATCCGAAATACTCCTTAATCTGAGATTGTGCATGTGGGTGTCTGGAGGTCCCAAACATGGACAACAGGGGTTTGCCAGGCAACACAGCAAATCTGTGGGGCAGTGGGAGAAACTGTCACCCTGTGCCCTGCATCACCGCTTTCCCCATCACATGGCTTCCCCCCCTTCCACTGGCCTTGTTCTAAGCAATGGGTAAACAGGAAGTTTATGGGTTCTCTGGGCTCCATCCTAGGATGCTTCCAAACAGAGCCAGGATGCAGCACTGCAG
The DNA here is from genome assembly GCF_035594765.1 of Anolis carolinensis. Taxonomy (NCBI): domain Eukaryota; kingdom Metazoa; phylum Chordata; class Lepidosauria; order Squamata; family Anolidae; genus Anolis; species Anolis carolinensis. Next base: position 72,874,269 of record NC_085845.1, read on the forward strand.
GAAGTAGCCCTGCGTCATGTGATGGGCTCTGGCAGGCTTCATCCTGTCTATATAATAATAATAATAAATAAAACTTTATTTATACCCCGCCACCATCTCCCTGTGGGGACTCAGGGCAGCTTACATGGGGCAGAGACCCAAACAACATAGAATAAAATCACACTATAAAAAGATAAAACAGTAATACAATATATCAATTAAAACAAAAATACAGGATAAAAAATTGCATTTAAAACACATAAATGGTAAAATTGTAATAAATACGGGATAGATTATTAAAAACCCTCTGGGGCTGATTAATTAATGACTGTATCTCCAAAGGCCTGCCAAAACATCCAAGTCTTCAGTTGTTTCCTAAAGGAAGGTAGAGAGGGAGCCAACCTAATCTCCCTGGGGAGGGAGTTCCAGAGTCGGGGAGCCACAGCCGAGAAGGCCCTCTCTCTCGTCCCCACCAAATGCAGTTGTGAGGAGGGCGGAAGCGAGAGGAGGGCCTCCCCGGAAGATCTCAGCGACCGGGTGGGTTCATAGGGGACGACATGGTCACGAAGATAGGCAGGTCCCGAACCGTTTAGAGCTTTATAGGTAATAACCTGCACCTTAAATTGGGCCCGGAATATAACTGGCAGCCAGTGGAGCTGCTTGAACAGGGGGGTTGACTGCTCCCTGTAAGCAGCTCCAGTTAGTATGTCCTAAACACATCCTAGGACGTAGACAAACCTCATGTGATGAGGTCTATAGTGATGTCTTTGCTGTATAAAGTACATTTGAAACATAAATAAATTTTGTGTTTAGACTTAAGTTCCATCCCCATGATATTGTGTATGCATAATGCAAATATTGGCATTAAAAATAATAAAAAATCCAAAATCTCAAACATTTCTAGTCCCAAGTATTTTTGAAAAAAAAATACTCCAGCTATACACCCCAAAGCATGGAAAATTGCCATCGCCATCTTGTTTACTTAAAACAATGCTTAGCAATGGTTTAAAGTGCCAAAATCGGCAGCCCTGGAATCAAGGTCAAGAAACCTGTAAATCAGAACAGAATCTAAGAAGTTGTGGTAGCAGAGTTATCAAGACAGCTCAATAGTCATAAATCAGTTCTTACAAGAGCCATTGTCAATAGGTGGTCAGAAGTTGAATCCAACAGTTTGCCTTGAGAAAGCATTCTCTCTCCCTCCCTCCTCCCTCCCCTCTCCCCCCCCTCTCTCTCGTGTGTGTATGTGTTTGTGTGAGTACATGCACATATCTTTCTTTCTCTTTCCTCATGCTTTGAGTGATAATTTAGAAACCTATCATCAACTTTAGCTATACAGGGGCTGTTGCCACTGTATAAGACCTTGCTCTCAGAAGTATAATATAAAACTAATCTTTTTGATGTACGGTCATACCTTCTCTTAGTCTTTGGGCATGTGATGCTTTTTCAGAGCTGGTCAGGCATTTTTTTCCAATAAGACAATTTATCAGGCAACATTTTAAACTGTTTTCCATGTGAGCGCACTTAGGTTTTGACAGCTTTGTGGAAAAGCCTCCTCTTAGGCCCTCTACCATAACAGATACATTTGGTGAGGTCACTAGTGAGCATGGGTTTTTATATGGTAAAACTCCTCCATTATCGGATGCCATACTGGCTCCCTCCCTGCACCTTTTCTGCCAGTAGGCAGACCTCTTCAGTCAGATAGCTTTTTGTCTATTAACAGATTGTTGTAGATAGTGACTGTTGTACTTTCTCTTTCATTTGTTATGTTTCGTAACTATGGATGCATCTGCAGTATGATATTACTTTAACTGCCATGGCTCAATGTGATGGTAATTATGGGAGTTGTACTTTTACAAAGTCTACTACTCTGAAAAACAGTGCTGATGCTTCAGCACATTACAAATCCCAGGATTCCATAGCATTTGGTCATATCAGTTAAAGTGATGTCAAACTGCATTAATTCCACAGTTTAAATGCACTCCTGGATGTTTTTAATTTGGCACTATTTTAACATAAATGTTTCATTGCCTCTTTTTCATTATTCTGTAAAATTATGATTGGTTTTTTATTTGCAATTCTGCTTTAATCCAAAATAAATACATCTCTGTCCCTCCTTGGACTTGCACTACTTGGCTACATGTTGTGTTTGCCTGATTGCTGTTTGCTACCAATCCAAGAGCCAGGAGTTCCAATTTAAGGTCTGCATCCTGAAAATGTAGTGCTAATATCAGGAGGGCATCCTAGAATGAGGCAAAGCGAAGCGTATCGAGAACTCAGCATAGTTATAAATTACTAGGTCAGCCAGGAAGTGCAGCTTTAGCCAAATAACAATCAGAACCATTTGCTGTGTTCTGTGAAGACTTCCTTGAGGGATTGATTAGGAAACTGCGAGCAACAGCCCTCGGGCACAGCCAGCAGAGGTGATGATTTGCTAATAAGTAGAGTGGCTCAGGGGCAGCCTTTATGACACCAATTACTGTGGTGTTCGGTGACTCATTGGCGCACTGTAGCTTGTTAAGTGTGTCAGCTCCTGTGCTACTTTGCTTGCAGGAGCTGGCAAACCAAATCCCTGCATTGGCTATGATAGGAGATCCTTGGCATGTTAAGGCAACCTTTTCCAAACTTTGTATTTTTTCAGCAAAGCCTATTTAGGGCCAGATGAGAAGGGACAAGATTTTTCCCCCATTTTGTTTGTTCATTTGTGTATGCTAGCAGAGATGGTGTCTTGTATTCACAGTAAATGGAGCCTGGGTGCATTGCTTCAGGCATTTTTCTTTGGCTCTGGCTCTTTTCCATGACTAGAATTTGGAAGAGGGGGGATAAAGCAACCAGGTTTGGGGAGGTAACCCCTAGGAGATGGCAAGTTTAGCACTTTCATTGTGCAGTCCTTTTGTTAATGCAACATACTGTATCTCTACCCCAACTTTTAAGGCAAATCAAGCAAATGCACACATCAGCCCTTTTCCAGCCTTCAGTTACTGGGCAATCTATGGGCATCTGTTTTGCAATTTGTGCATATCGTAGAGAATCCTCTTTCATCTCCTACAGCGAACATTCTCTTTATTGCAGATCAAGATTTTTGGACTATACACCATGTGATCTGCAATTAGAGATGTAGGAGAAAATTATCAGATTTAAAACCCACACAGCAGATAAGCAAATAGAAATTCAGGTGCCAAAATAACTTGGCTGGCCTTGGGTTCTCAATACTGTGGACGTCTGGGGTGGAACTGAAATACCAGCAAGAAAACATCTTGATCTGGCTTTAGTTGAATAATATAGTGCAAGATTCTTGTTCAGTGGTTCAAATTATGAAAATCTCCTATAGCTCTACAAATGGCTCTGGAACATTCAGGCTGAAGTCTTATTTGGACACTTATATATAATTGTTTTTTGTTTAACATTAGTAGGAGAATTTATAGTATTTATATTCCGCCCTTCTCACCCCGAAGGGGACTCAGGGCGGATCACATTACACATATAAGGCAAACATTCAATGCCTTGACATAGAACAAAGACAAAGACAAACGCAGGAATCCAGACAATTAGTTGCTACTTATTATTACTGATTCTGTTCAACATCTTTATTAATGACTTAGATGAAGAGTCTAGGATTCTAGGATTAAACCAGGGAAACACGCCTAAACATGCCCACTCAGAAATAAGTCCCAGTCAGTTCATGTGGGCTTATTTCCAGATCTAAGAATATAAGACGAAGAGATGGAAGAGACTGAACGAATAAACAACAACAAAGAATATAACTCATTTCAGTGTAATTGTGGGACACTATCTGTGCAATGAGAATTATGCAAAAAACATGAAGATTAATTTAATTCTAGAATTCTATATTGCTTTTTAATGACTCATTACAAAAAATACATCTTAACTCTGTTTCAACACACACATATCCTAAAGGTATTTTCGTGCTTAGATTTGGAGCTTATCTTCAAAATATCTCACTATATAAGTATAGTGAGATATCTTCCCAAATACAGATATCCCAAAATCCAAAAGAATTCCCTAGTATTTCTGATAAGAGATAATTGACCTGTACTGATAAGACTTAATTGAGAGGAGCTGGCTAATGCCATTGCTAAAGATCTTTACATCCTTAAGAAGCTGTTGGAGAATTTCTGCCCAATTTTGCTGCAAACAAGTAGGGTGGGGGATATCAAGAGACCACATTTGTCCACAGTTCTGCATAATAGACAGATTGTATGGTATTTCTGTTACCGGTACTTTAATGTCAACAGCAATAAGATGACTAGGCACAAATGTACCTTTTCCTCCTGGAGTTGAGATAACACGAGTTCTGTGCTGCAATGTACCTGCTCTATGAATCAGTAATTCCATGAGATGTTTAATGATATTGGAAACAAATTGAATTCTGGTCTTGGGCCTGTTAGCAGAGGTGCAGCTCTTAGTCAAGTTGATTTATACAAGAACGAGGACACTCTATATGATGTTAGAAGATGAAAGCATCACCATAAATTTGAACTCAATTTTGCAAGCTACTCAAGGTTTATTGCAGTAGCAATTCGGGAACATGATTTGAAATGCATGTATAGGAAGGACATTTATTTGCTTGCTTGCTTGCTTACTGCTTTGCATTCCTACATAACTTTGGAATTCTAGCATATTTGCAATCTGGAAATCACAGTGTATATGCATAGCCTGGTATTGCTTCTATGAACTGTCAGAAATGTGGGTGTAGTCTCTGTTCAGGTTCTTGACAGAAATAAAGGATCTTTTCCAGAGCACTATGTCTGACCAACACTTATTTGAAGAAAAGTGGTGACACTTAGATAGGATTTGTGGGTCAAATTGGTAGGAACTGAAAGTAGAAAGAAGTAGACTCACTGCATCTGCAGAAGAGCATTGAAGGGGTCTGATAAAATCTCATGGAAACCCAAAAAAATGTGTTGTGCGATGATCATGTGGCCTTCCAGATATTGTTGAAGTTTAACAGCTTTAGCCAGCATCACCATTGTAGAGAGACATTCCAGTGTGACAGAATTATTGCCAAATGATGTATCCGATTTCTTCCTCTCTGTTTCTCATTACTGTAGCTTCCCATCAGTTTGTCTTCCATCAAATAATTTTTTTCTATTTTTTTCTTTGAACAGTTGCTCAACAGTGATTTCTTTTAATTTCCATTGGTTGAGCATGACAACCCAAATGAGAAGGAAATGATAAGTGTAGCACTAGCTTCAGTCCAGTAGGTGGCTTATGTCACATTAAAGATCTATTAACAGGAGGAACGGTTTTCTTTTGGGGCCAAGGAGATAACATGATGCAGTGAGAAAATGGAAGAAGGGAAAAAGCGGGTATTCCAACCTTGATCTCCAAAGTCATAGTCCAACACACAAATCACTACACTATGCTGGCTCTTCTTAGCAGGGCAAATATCTAATGATATTTACTACTTGGGTTAGCTATTCACATACAGAGACAATAACAGGAGTTAACTCATAATCCCATTATTAATTATGACTATATTAAAAAAATTGTGTTGCAGAATTGGAGTTCATTAGAAAATTTATAGTATAGCCTGACTAATTATAAGCATCAGCACCATAGATACTAGAAGTGAAAGAAAGTGCCAAAATAATAACATTCTCAGTGAAAACATTGATATCTAACTGTTATGGTTTAGTCAGAATATAATACAAAGTTGAAAATTTAATATCTGCATGCACATTATGCTTGAGATACTTTAAAAAAAGATAATGTGAGTATTTAAAGTTACCTTGTTATTACCATAAAACCTCTGACTGGTCATGTAAAGTAGCATCCAGATAGACCTGAATGTCATTCAAAAGCTGTTTTTGACAGTGTGCTGAATGTCAAATGGCTTAGAAAAATGAAGCTATTTTAATTAAAATGTTTCCTCTGCAGAGAATGTTGATATCTTATAATTTGGCTAAAGAACGTTTATTTTCTTTTTCTTTTTTAAAATGTACTCTACACGGTCAAAGATGTCATCTATTCAATAACATTCAGGTTTCAGTTGTCAAAATATCTGATTAAAATTAATAGTACTAGCAAAAATACTATGCATTTCAGGGCTCATTAAAATGTTGACTGAATGCAGTAAATGTATAAGGAAATAGTATGCATTTTTAAAATTCCACTAGTAGCTTTTTCTCCGATAATTCCAGTAAGTCTGTTTTTTTTTGGTCCCATTTCAGAGACAATAGTCCCATTTAAATAAAATTGCTTAATTTCAACAGAACCTAGCACTCTCTGCACTTCTAAAATAGGCACTTGCATCATTCATAGAAGGTACTGCCATGCTCTCAATGATAAAAAAATAGCTTAATGTGCAAAAATGGTAGCAATGGAAGGAAGGAGTATCTAATGTCAAACAGTTCAAGGTCAAGAAAGTGGTAAATCAGAACAGAATCCAAGAAGTTGTGGTTTGTGCTGGTATCAAAACAACCCAATAAATACCCATAAATCAGTACCTAAAAGCGCCATTATCAGAAATGAACAGCAGCTGAATCCAGTAGTTTGCCTTGAAAAAACCCAGTTTATAAAGGCAGCCAGTTGAGATGCAGCCCATATTGCTGGAGAAAATAGGTGACTATCACATGTCTTCTCAACCTCCAGTATGTCTGTGTTACCTCATGAGGAAAATGAACTCTCAAGAGGAGATATGACAAATGCAAACTAATAGCACAATTGATCTTTTTCACCTGTTACTCAGAGGATTGTGAGATAAAGTCTTCATATACAAACTTTGATTTACACCGCTCCTAGCAAGAAGAAACACTGCCCCTAGCAAGCAAAGAAAGCATGAGAGCAAGGAATTGAAGATTCTCCCTCCACCATTCTAGTGTAATGTTAGAAATAAGGCTAGGTGAAGAAAACTACCCTGTTTCACAACAAAATGTACAGA